>NC_088399.1:79296953-79596953 GCF_034236695.1 Oncorhynchus nerka
ATGGTGCTATTAGTAAACTGAAGCTAAGCACACACACACACACACACACACACACACACACACACTAAAATTGCACTCAGAAATGCAATAACACACATGAACTAATCGAGCAAGAGAGAGAAACGTTTCTATCCTCTTTATAACCCCCTGACTGTATCCATTGTATGTGAATATTACCATTAATTCAAATGTGTTCCAACAGATAGGGAGCAGAAGTCTTGATTGCTGAGAGCATGAGGAGAGCAGTCGTAGTTACCTGCGAGAAATCACACTGGAACCTTTCCTGAGCAACACACTTAATAAAATCACCCAATTCAGACCAGAGAAATGCCTTAAAGATCACACATGAATGCTAATGTATACAACACATATACAAAAGTCTCTGAGTACCCTAACTAGCCATGGCATTAACACGAAGCAGACCAGATCGCATCCAGACTGGAAAATCAGTTCTCCTGCCAAACTGAGTAAACCTAAATTAGCCGAGAGAATACAGAGTAGATGGACTCGTGTATAGCATTGTTTTTTTTACATCCAAATCATGTCAGCGGGTTTAAATTCCGGCATATAAAACGGAGTGGACCCAATTTGCTCTGACTAGCGCTGTCACCTGGCCAGACACACCTGCCTAAGTCAGTTAGGATTTTCGTCAGGGGGTATGGGATCTGACAGGGCAGAATTCCTCAAAATGAGAACGTTTCCGAATGTTCATAATTCGCTCTTCATGTTTGTTCGTTCTCTACCTTGGTGGGCAATATTGTTGAAAGATGGCAAAACGAACTGCCAATGGGAATGATCTCAATAGTGCAGTGGCGATGCTGCAGGCAGGCAGACACACACACACATACATACATACATACCTAACAGGATCTGACAGACGGGTTAGGAGGAGCCATTACAATTTGTCTGAATAATTTATGTGTTATTTAGGAAAATGTGATGGGTGCTTAACGCGACCAAATTACAGCTGTCGAGAGATGGGGGAGAAAATGAGCACGGAACAAGATCTGTGTCCATGACAAACGGCCTTGAGGTTTATGACTCTAGACAGAAGGGTTACTTCGACGATGCCAGTACATATCACATCTTGTTAGGAAAGTCCATGTAGGTGTTATCACTAGATACTAGTTGAAACATTTCCCAATGCATCTTCTCTCTATCTCCCTTCACCTCTCTCTTCCCCTCCCTTTCTCTCTTCCCCATCTCACTCGCTCTCCTCTCTCTCTCCTAATAATTTCCCTTCCCATCTCGTTCCCCCCCCTTTCTGTCCCCAATCTCTCTCTTTTTCTCGCTCTCTTTCTTTCCATCTCCCCCTCGCCTGCATCTTCATCCTAAACAGAAAAGCCTGCAGAATGGTTCTTATAAACATAAAGACATTACGGGACAATCTTGGAGGCAACAGCTTGCTAGTGGTTATCATTTCCTGCTCTCTCAGGACCGGGGCTAGAGAAGAAGAGTCTTCGCACTGCTCCACACATAAAGCCAGGCTCCATACTCGAGTGCCCAGGCGATCCCCTAATCGTTGCTCCTTAGCTGGCCTGCTGAATATCATCACCGGCTCCTCTGAGGTTCGCTCTGAGACACGCTGGGGACCTCCAATGACATAGGATGAAATCTCATTAAAGCAAAAGTCACACATTGGTAATAAAATGGGATGTCCAGTTTCACACTGTCTTCATTACCTTGCGTACCCCAGCAGTGTCTCTTCAGCGGTGAGAGGCCATACTATAACAAGATTAATGGGCTTTGGTTGGTGTTCGACTAGCCTGTCATTTTCAGAGTTTAGAGGGTCAATCTTTTCTGTTTTCTGGTGGCATATTTTTTTGCTAGTGAAGGCTCTTAATGATATGATAATGATTTGTTATTTTTATTTTTAACAGAATGGTATCAATCGTTGTGTCAATGAACTAGACTTATATTATGTTTAATTGGTTTGCTGGTGCAATCAACTCTTCCCTTTGGGGATCAATGAAGTATCCTATTTTGCCATACGGCATCATATTGCATCACTCTGAAAAAGCCATGTTGATGTTACCTGCTGCTATGTTTTGCCATTGACCCATTTAACCATAACGACATCCCAAGACATCCCAAGCAACAAAGGCCAGTTATGTCTACTGTTCCATCCTCCCTATTACAGTCGTATGAAAACGTTTGGGCACCCCTGACAGTTTCCATGATTTCCATGGAAATTTTGGGTGTTTGGAAATAATGGAAATAATTGGGTGTTTGGATCAGCAATTTTATTTTGATCTATCAAATAACTGATGGACACAATAATATTTCATTAGTAAAATGAGGTTTATTTGATTAACAGAAAATGTGCAATATGCATAAAACATTTTTTGACAGGTGCATAAATTTGGGCACCCCAATAGAAAAATCACATCAATATTTAGTAGAGCCTCCTTTTGCTAAAATAACAGCCTCTAGACGCTTCCCATAAGCCTCTAATGAGTGTCTGGATTCTGGGTGAAGGTATTTTGGACCATTTTGGACCACAAAACATCTCCAGTTCAGTTAGGTTTGATGGTTGCCGAGCATGGACAGCCCGCTTCAAAACATCCCACAGATTCTCAATGATATTCAGGTCTGGGGACTGGGATGGCCATTCCAGAACATCGTACTTGTTCCTCTTTTGGGTCGTTGTCTTGTTGAAATATCCAGCCCCGGCGTAACTTCAACTTTGTGACTGATTCTTCAACATTATTCCCAAGAATCTGCTGATAATGAGTGGAATCCATGCGACCCTCAACTTTAACAAGATTCCCAGTACCGGCACTGGCCACACAGCCCCACAGCATGATGGAACCCCCACCAAATTTGACTGTGGGTAGCAAGTGTTTTTCTTGGAATGCTGTGTTCTTTTGCCGCCATGCATAACGTCCCTTGTTATGACCAAATAACTCAATCTTTGTTTCATCGGTCCACAGCACCTTATTCCAAAATGAAGCTGGCTTGTCCAAATGTGCGTTTGCATTCCTCAAGCGACTCTGTTTGTGGCGTGTGTGCAGGAAAGGCTTCTTCCGAATCACTCTCCCATACAGCTTCTCCTTGTGCAAAGTGTGCTGAATTGTTGAACGATGCACAGTGACACCATCTGCAGCAAGATGATGTTGTAGGTCTTTGGAGGTGGTCTGTGGGCTGTTTTTGACCGTTCTCACCATCCTTCGCCTTTGCCTCTCCGATATTTTACTTGGCCACCTTAAATACATTTTCTCATGATTGGATGCACTTGTCTATGAAGTTCAAGGCTTAATGATCTCACCAAACCAATTGTGTGTTCCAATGAATCCGTGCTAAGTAGTTACAGGTATTCAAATCAACAGAATGACAAGGGTGCCCACATTTTTGCATAGCCTATTTTTTACATCTGATTTAATTTCATACAACTTAATATTGCTACACTAAAAATCTTTGTCTGGACAATACCCCAGTAGCTTTTATTAGAAAATGGATGACAAGCCACTGTGATCATTTTCTGTGATGACAGAGTAAATTATTATGCAGCCTCAGAGGGGTGCCCGAATATTTTCATACGACTGTATATTTATAGCTACCCATATCCTGCACTTATTTCTTTGGAACAGCTGGACACTAGTTTTGGTCATTTTAGACCCAGCAGTCCATCAGCGGTGTGCCTGACCTGTAGTTTAAATTGGTCACCGGTCCATATCCCCAATAATAACAACGCTATTCTCCTATCCATGTGTGAGACGTTATAATAAAGTGAAGAGTGGAGAGAGAGAGGGATGGAGAAGGAGGGATGGAGACAGAGGGGCAGAGAGAGATGTAAAGAGGAGGAGTGACCATTCTGAGAATAGACAGATGAAGAGAGGAGGAAGTTAGTGAAGTGAGAGAAGAAGCATGGAGGAGGAGGAGAGGAAGAAGGGCAGCAAACCTATTGAGAGGGATGGAGGAGAAAGAAAATAAGAGGGAGAGAAAACAAATAAGATGGAGAGCAACAAATGAGAAGGGGTGGAGGAGAAACTCAGTAAATAAGGCAAGCAACATATTAAGAACAAATGAAAGAATAGAGGAGGAGAGAAAATGTTGAGAGAAGGGTAGCAGGACAGTGAGAAGAGCAAACATACTGACGGAAGAATGGATGGTGGGAGGAAGGAAGGAGGAAGAAGAGAGCAAACACATTTCAGCGTAATAGTCCTCTGTGATCTACAGCAATGGAGGAGCTGAATGTTCTTTGCTCTCATTGTCAAATAGACAGACCACAAATAGAATGAATAGACAGTAGATCTTCATACATGACCCTGGACAAAAAAGGTTGGGCTATATTACATTAAAACAAAATAATATTCTGATGCAGATACTGATTCCAATTCTGATTCCATTTTCAGGGAAATTGATGCTATTTACTCACCAATTGTACATCTTACAGAACATTCACTCTCTGTACTGTCACTATTGGCTTGTGAAGAGCTCCTTGACGGTCACATTGACGAGGAAGAGCATTGCCGAGTACTAAGATTGTAGTGGTATTAACCTTCTGCTTAATGGCTGCTGTGTGCTCATACATTTCATTCATCATGATTTGTTAACTTTGCACATTGTTTTGGTTGGACTTCGCAATCTAGTTATCCATGTATTGGCTAATCCCACCAAAGGGGAGGATTAAATGCAAATCTACAATGGGAAAGGATGAGTCCCATTGACATCATCAGACAATCGTTGTCTTTCGTACAGTTGGGAGGTGGTGAACATCAATGAAATGAATGGTGTTTGGCTAATGAGCATTCTGACAATAATGCCATTGGAAGAAAGAAAAAGGCATGCACAAACAAAGCAATGGCCATGTATTCACAGAGGCATAATGGACATTATAATGAAAATGTTCATTTACATTCAAATCTAAATATTGAATTGGAACATGTACTATCAACCGTAACCACGCTCTTAGCTCTGAGTAACATTAGTAGGTAAATGGTAGGACATTAGCTATTCCAGTCAGAGCATAATGCCAAGATGCCCATTAGCAGGTCATATCCCCTGTGTTGAGGAGACCTCAGAAACTATCTACTCATAACTGAGAGACAAAGTTTCTGTTAAATCCCCTTACCTCATGAAAAAAAAACTAATTTAACTCTACATAACCCAACAACATATCTGATTGGCTTCGACTCCACTGAGAATTCTGACGTACCCAAACTGGCACACTTGACTTGAATTTAAAACTGACGACTATCTTCTAAAGCCTTTGAACAAGCCTTTGAACAAAAAAAAGCCATTGAACAAGTAAATTGGGAGCAATTTGTCGCCATGTGCCATTCAACATCTCAGCGGGGGTACCATTTGTTGATCGCACACTTAAGCGAGGCAGTAATCTCCATGCCAATGACATTCTCTATCTCTCTCTCCGCCCGTGTGTTTCTGTACCCGTGTGTCCATCATCATTTCCTGGGGCAGGTTGGGAGCGGCGATCATTTCAGCTGTATCTTTATTCATTAGGAGCGGAGTGAGAAACAGAGGATGAACAAGTTTGACCTCGCTTTGAATCGTTTTCCATTTGCATCTGAAAGGGAGGTCTGCAGAGTTCAAGCGAAGATAAAGAGAGAATAAGAAACGTTTCTCTTCCAATTTCTCCTCCCTCCCTTCCTCTCTCCCAACCCTCTAAGCTTTGCCTCTAGGCATGTGCTCTCGATGCTCTTTTCCTCTGGCCTGTGAAAAACGCTCACAACCCCAACACACACGCACGCACGCACACACATATATGCACACATAAGCAAAGAAGATGCATCCTCACAAACACACATACACACACACTTCCCCCCTATTCCCTCTCATCTCCATCGAAGCCCTAGAACTCTGAAATAAGCACTTAAGAATGTGACAGAGATGTAAACAGCGGTGTAATGGCATTACAGAAGCCAGGGCATTATGCGAAGCACGGCCAGGCCGGATGGAAAACAGCAAGCAAGACAAACCAGTGTCCTGGCCGGGGACCAGGGCTGGCTCACCCTCAATATGTGCAGAGCTCAGGGGCAGAGGGCCCTTAAGCCCTGAAACTCAGAAGGGTCTGTGTGTGGTGTGTGTGTGTGTATGTGTCCCTGTGTTTACATACAAGCATTTTTATGAAAGTTCACATGTATGTAACCCAACCCCTTATCGCTCCTGTCACCTTTAGCTGTGAAATACAAGGTCTCACCTGGTGTCTGCTTTTCTCGCCTGTATTTAAAACAAAAATATATATTTCACCTTTATTTAACCAGGTAGGCTAGTTGAGAACAGGTTCTCATTTGCAACTGCGACCTGGCCAAGATAAAGCATAGCAGTGTGAACAGACAACACAGAGTTACACATGGAGTAAACAATTAACAAGTCAATAACACAGTAGAGAAAAAAGGGGAGTCTATATACAATGTGTGCAAAAAGCATGAGGAGGTAGGCGAATAATTACAATATTGCAGATTAACACTGGAGTGATAAATGATCAGATGATCATGTACAGGTAGAGATATTGGTGTGCAAAAGAGCAGAAAAGTAAATAAATAAAAACTGTGGGGATGAGGTAGGTGAAAATGGGTGGGCTATTTACCAATAGATTATGTACAGCTGCAGCGATCGGTTAGCTGCTCAGATAGCTGATGTTTGAAGTTGGTGAGGGAGATAAAAGTCTCCAACTTCAGCGATTTTTGCAATTCGTTCCAGTCACAGGCAGCAGAGTACTGGAACGAAAGGCGGCCGAATGAGGTGTTGGCTTTAGGGATGAGCAATGAGATACACCTGCTGGAGCGCGTGCTACGGATGGGTGTTGCCATCGTGACCAGTGAGCTGAGATAAGGCGGAGCTTTGCCTAGCATGGCCTTGTAGATGACCTGGAGCCAGTGGATCTGGCGACGAAGATGTTGCGAGGGCCAGCCGACTAGAGCATACAAGTCGCAGTGGTGGGTAGTATAAGGTGCTTTAGTGACAAAACGGATGGCACTGTGATAAACTGCATCCAGTTTGCTGAGAAGAGTGTTGGAAGCAATTTTGTAGATGACATCGCCGAAGTCGAGGATCGGTAGGATAGTAAGCTTTACTAGGGTAAGCTTGGCAGCGTGAGTGAAGGAGGCTTTGTTGCGGAATAGAAAGCCGACCCTTGATTTGATTTTCGATTGGAGATGTTTGATATGGGTCTGGAAGGAGAGTTTGCAGTCTAGCCAGACACCTAGGTACTTATAGGTGTCCACATATTCAAGGTCGGAACCATCCAGTGTGGTGATGCTAGTCGGGCAAGCGGGTGCAGGCAGCGATCGGTTGAAAAGCATGCATTTGGTTTTACTAGCGTTTAAGAGCAGTTGGAGGCCACGGAAGGAGTGTTGTATGGCATTGAAGCTCGATTGGAGGTTAGATAGCACAGTGTCCAATGACGGGCCGAAAGTGTATAGAATGGTGTCGTCTGCGTAGAGGTGGATCAGGGAATCGCCCGCAGCAAGAGCAACATCATTGATATACACAGAGAAAAGAGTCGGCCCGAGAATTGAACCCTGTGGCACCCCCATAGAGACTGCCAGAGGACAGGACAACATGCCCTCCGATTTGACACACTGAACTCTGTCTGCAAAGTAATTGGTGAACCAGGCAAGGCAGTCATCCGAAAAACCGAGGCTACTGAGTCTGCCGATAAGAATATGGTGATTGAGAGAGTCGAAAGCCTTGGCAAGGTCGATGAAGACGGCTGCACAGTACTGTCTTTTATCGATGGCGGTTATGATGTCGTTTAGTACCTTGAGTGTGGCTGAGGTGCACCCGTGACCGGCTCGGAAACCAGATTGCATAGCGGAGAAGGTACGGTGGGATTCAAGATGGTCAGTGACCTGTTTGTTGACTTGGCTTTCGAAGACCTTAGATAGGCAGGGCAGAATGGATATAGGTCTGTAACAGTTTGGGTCCAGGGTGTCTCCCCCTTTGAAGAGGGGGATGACTGCGGCAGCTTTCCAATCCTTGGGGATATCAGACGATATGAAAGAGAGGTTGAACAGGCTGGTAATAGGTGTTGCGACAATGGCGGCGGATAGTTTCAGAAATAGAGGGTCCAGATTGTCAAGCCCAGCTGATTTATACGGGTCCAGGTTTTGCAGCTCTTTCAGAACATCTGCTATCTGGATTTGGGTAAAGGAGAACCTGGAGAGGCTTGGGCGAGGAGCTGCGGGGGGGCCGGAGCTGTTGGCCGAGGTAGGAGTAGCCAGGCGGAAGGCATGGCCAGCCGTTGAGAAATGCTTGTTGAAGTTTTCGATAATCATGGATTTGTCGGTGGTGACCGTGTTCCCTAGCCTCAGTGCAGTGGGCAGCTGGGTGGAGGTGCTCTTGTTCTCCATGGACTTCACAGTGTCCCAGAACTTTTTGGAGTTGGAGCTCCATGATGCAAACTTCTGCCTGAAGAAGCTGGCCTTAGCTTTCCTGACTGACTGCGTGTATTGGTTCCTGACTTCCCTGAACAGTTGCATATCGCGGGGACTGTTCAATGCTATTGCAGTCCACCACAGGATGTTTTTGTGCTGGTCGAGGGCAGTCAGTTCTGGAGTGAACCAAGGGCTGTATCTGTTCTTAGTTCTGCATTTGTTGAACGGAGCATGCTTATCTAATATGGTGAGGAAGTTACTCTTAAAGAATGACCAGGCATCCTCAACTGACGGGATGAGGTCAATGTCCTTCCAGGATACCCGGGCCAGGTCGATTAGAAAGGCCTGCTCACAGAAGTGTTTTAGGGAGCGTTTGGATGAGGTCAATGTCCTTCCAGGATACCCAGTGGGCCAGGTCGATTATTTGGAAAGGCCTGCTCGTCAGAAGTGTTTTAGTTAGGGGAGCGTTTGACAGTGATGAGGGGTGGTCAGTTTGACTGCGGATGGGGGGCAATCAATTCACAAATGGTGTCCAGGGCACAGCTGGGAGCTGAGGGGCGGCAACAGTGAGAGCCTTATTTCTGGAGAGAGTAATTTTCAGAATTAGTAGTTCGAACTGTTTGGGTATGGACCTGGAAAGTATGACATTACTTTGCAGGCTATCTCTGCAGTAGACTGTGACTCCTCCCCTTTGGCAGTTCTGTCTTGACGGAAGATGTTATAGTTGGGTATGGAAATCTCTGAATTTTGGTAGCCTTCCTGAGCCAGGATTCAGACACGGCAAGGACATCAGGGTTAGCAGAGTGTGCTAAAGCAGTGAGTAAAACAAACTTAGGGAGGAGGCTTCTAATGTTGACATGCATGAAACCAAGGCTTTTTCGATCACAGAAGTCAACAAATGAGGGTGCCTGGGGACATGCAGGGCCTGGGTTTACCTCCACATCACCCGCGGAACAGAGAAGGAGTAGTATGAGGGTGCGGCTAAGGGCTATCAAAACTGGTTGCCTAGAGCGTTGGGGACAGAGAATAAGAGGAGCAGGTTTCTGGGCATGGTAGAATATATTCAGGGCATAATGCACAGACAGGGGTATGGTGGGGTGCGGGTACAGCGGAGGTAAGCCCAGGCACTGGGTGATGATGAGAGAGGTTTTATCTCTGGACATGCTGGTTGTAATGGGTGAGGTCACCGCATATGTGGGAGGTGGGACAAAGGAGGTATCAGGGGTCTGAGGAATGGGACTAGGGGCTCCATTGTGAACTAAAACAATGATAACTAACCTGAGCAACAGTATACAAGGCATATTGACATTTGAGAGAGACATACAGCGAGGCATACAGTAAACACAGGTGTTGAATTGGGAAAGCTAGCTAAAACAGTGGGTGAGACAACAGCTAATCAGCTAGCATAACAACAGCAGGTGAGATGGCATTGACTAGGCAACTCGGCCGACAGATAAAACAAACAAGCAGAATGGAGTACCGTGATTAATGGACAGTCCAGCGTGCATCAGCTATGTAGCCAAGTGATCAGAGTCCAGGGGGCAGCGGTGGATGGGGCAGGGGGGCTGGGCTGGCGAGTGTTATCCAGGTTAAGAAAACTAACAATGACTAAATAGCTTGTAGCTAGCTAGCTGGTTAGCTTCTGGAGGTTCTTGAGTGTGTTCTAAAAAATAAAGATAATAGCGATTCCGTCACATTGGGTGAGGCAGGTTTCCGGAAGGTATAAACAATTTTTTTTTTAAATCGGGAAGAGATAGAGTACATATGGGCCACTGCGTTTTTGGGACGCGGCGATGAAGACGGTTAGCAGGCCTGTGCTAACAAGCTAACAGATTAGCAGGCCGGGGTAAACAAGGTAGTAGTTAGCGGACCTGGGCCAAACAAGCTAGCAGTTAGCATGCCGAACTAGCAAGCAAGGAGATAGCGAGGGCTAGAGAGTTAGCCTTTGGAGGACGTCGCGATGGGGTGAGTCTGTTTAGCTTCAAGCTACGTGGGTGGAAACGCTAGCCAGGAGTAATCAACCAGGGTTGCTGTTTAGCTCGATAGCTAGTTGCGAAGATCCAGCTGAAGAATGTTCCGTTTGTGGTGGGAATCCGGGGTAATTTTTTTTAAATAGGTCCGTTATGCTCTGGTTAGCGTTGCGTTGTTTGAACTGGCGAGAGCTTTCCGAGCTAAAGGTTAGTTGATGACCGGTTAGCTGAAGACCGCTAGCATAGCTGGTAGTTAGCTGGCTAGCTTCAGTTGAGGGGGTCCGTTGAGGGGGTCCGGTTCTGAAGTAAATATAACTACTTTAGGAAAAGTAGCTACATTGGCGGTTTGCAGAAGAGTATTTGGAAGCTTAGGTTTAGCAAAATGTTTTTAAAGATATGCGGAGAAAAAAATATCTAAAAATATCTAAAACGAAAAAGAGACGATATTTACAGAGAGACGATACGACAGGACACTTACTGCTACGCCATCTTGGAGAGATGTGCAGCATGCAGAGCATTGTGCAACTTTGGTAACAGCCTTATAATAAAATATATTAAATAAAAAAAAATCTTCTTCAATTTACACACAATACCCCATAATGACAAAGCTAAAACAGGTTTTAGAATTTTTGTAAATGCCTAAAACATGTAAAACAGAAGCACCTTATTTACATAAGTATTCAGACCCTTTGTTGAGGCTCGGAATTGAGCTCAGCTGCATGCTGTTTCCATTGATTATTCTTGAGATGTTTCTACAACTTGATTGGAGTCCACCTGTGGTAAATTCAATTGATTTGACATGATTTTGAAAGGCACACACCTGTCTATATAAGGTCCCACAGTTGACAGTGCATATCAGAGCAAAAACCAAGTCATGAGGTCAAAGGAAGTGTCCATAGAGCTCCGAGACAGGATTGTGTCGAGGCACAGATCAAATCAAATTGTATTTGTCACATGCGCCAAATACAACACCTTACAGTGAAATTCTTACTTACAAGCCCTTAGCCAACAATGCAGTTTTAAGAAAATACCTCCAAAAAAGTGAGAGATAAGAAAAGCAGCAGTAAATAACAATAGCGGGGGTGCTGGTACAGAGTCAATGTGCGGGGGCACTGGAGTTGAGGTAATATAGGTAATATGTACATCTAGGTGGAATTATTAAAGTAACTATGCATAGATAATAACAGAGAATAGCAGCAGCATAGAAGAGGGGGAGGTAATACAAATGATCTGGGTAGCTATTTGATGCTGTTCAGTAGTCTTATGGCTTAGAAGCTGTTTAGAAGCCTCTTGGACCTAGACTTGGTGCTACGGTATTGCTTGCCATTCGGTAAGCAGAGAGAACAGTCTATGACTAGGGTGGCTGGAGTCTTTGAACATTTTTAGGGCCTTCCTCTGACACCATTTGGTATAGAGGTCCTAGATGGCAGGAAGCTTGGCCCCGGTGATGTATTGGACCGTACGCACTACCCCTCTGTAGTGCCTTGCGGTTGGATGCCAAGCACTTGCCATACCAAGTGGTACAGTTGCCATACCAGGCAGAGATGCAACCAGGATGCTCTCGATGGTGCAACTGTAAAACCTTTTGAGGATCTGAGGACACATGCCAAATCTTTTATGTCTCCTGAGGGGGGAAAGGTTTTGTCGTGCCCTCTTCACAACTGTCTTGGTGTGCTTGGACCATGTTAGTTTGTTGGTGATGTGACGCCAAGGAACTTGAAGCTCTCAACACGCTCCACTGCAGCCCCGTCGATGAGAATGGGGGCGTGCTCGGTCATCATTTTCCTGTAGTCCACAATGATCTCCTAAGGAAAGGTACCAAAAACATTCTGCAGCATTGAACATACCCAAAAACACAGTGAACTCTGTCATTCGTAAATGGAAGACATTTGGAACCACCACGACTCTTCCTAGAGCTGGCCGCCCAGCCAAACTGAGCAATCGGGGGAGAAGGACCTTGGTCAGGGAGGTGACAAAGAACCTGATGGTCACTCTGACAGAGCTCCAGTGTTCCTCTGTGGAGATGGGAGAACCTTCCAGAAGGACCACCCTCTCTGCAGAAATCCACCAATCGGGCCTTTATGATAGAGTGGCCAGACGGAAGCCACTCCTCAGTCAAAGGCACATCACAGCCCACTTGGTGTTTGCAAAAAGTCACCTAAAGTACATTCAGACCATGAGAAACAAGATTCTCTGGTCTGATGAAACCAAGATTGAACACTTTGGCCTGAATGCCAAGTGTCACATCTGGAGGAAACCCAGCGGTGAAGCATGGTGGTGGCAGTATCATGCTGTGGGAATGTTTTTCAGCGACAGGGACTGGGTGACTAGTCAGGATTGAGGGAAAGATGAACAGTGCAAAGTACAGAGAGATCCTTCATGAAAACCTGCTACAGAGCACTCAGGACCTGAGACTAGGACGAAGGTTCACCTTCCAACAGGACAAAGACAATAAGCACACAGCAAAGACAATGCAGAATGACCTTGAGTGGCCCAACCAGAGCCTGAACTTGAACCCAATCTAATATCTCTGGAGAGACCTGAAAATAGCTGTGCATCGACGATCCCCATCCAACCTGATAGAGCTTGTGAGGATCTGCAGAGAAAAATGGTAGAAACTCCCCAAATACAGGTGTGCCAAGCTTGTAGCATCACACCCAAGAAGACTTGAGGCTGTAATCGCTGCCAAAGTACTGAGTAAAGGGTCTGTATATTTATGCAAATGTCAAATTTCAGTGTTTGCTTTGTCATTATGGGGTATTGTGTGTAGATTGATGAAGGGATTTAAAAAAAATCTATTTTAGAATAAGGCTGTAACGTAACAACATTTGGAAAAGTCAAGGGGTGCGAATAATTTCCGAATGCACTGTATATACTGAACAACAATATAAACGCAACATGCAACAATTTCAATGATTTTACTGAGATGCAGTTCATGTAAGGAAATCAGTAAATTGAAATAAATTCATTAGGCCCTAATCTATGGTTTTCACATGACTTGACAGGTGCGCTGTTATGGATGGGCCTGGGAGGGCATAGGTCCACCACTTGGGAGACTAGCACATTTTAGTGGTATTTTATTGTCCCCAGCACAAGGTGCACCTGTGTAATGACCATTCAGTTTAATCAGCTTCTTGATAGGCCATAACTGTCTGCTAACCATGTGTATGTGAATTTTTTTTTTGTTGATTTGGATGGATTATCTTGGCAAAGGAGAAATGCTCACTAATAGGGATGTAAACAAGTTTGTGCACAACATTTGAGAGAAATATGTTTTTTGAGTGTATGGAACATTTCTGGGATCTTTTATTTTAGCTCATGAAACCAACACTTTACATTTTGGATGTATATCTTTGTTCAGTATAGATAATATCCCCATAATTTAAAATAGACAAAAGTGGCCTGTACAATTTCCTTCCTATTAACAAAAGTCAGGCATGCTTTATTTCTGTAAAATGAAACAACCTTGAATTTGAACTTCTTCACCAGCTCAGTGACATGTTTTTTAAATGACAGTTTGTCATTAAGCCAGATACCATGATATTTGCAGGAAGGCACTTGCTCAATGTGTGTACCGTTCAAACTAGTCATTACAATTCATTTATATCTTGGTTATGGGACCTAGAAAAAAAGCATGCATTTTGTTTTGTTTGCAATTAGCACTAACTTTAAATCCAATAGTGACCTGTGCAGTGCTAGAAAATTGAATTTCAATTTTGAAAAGGCTTGGCCAAATGATGGAGGAATGGATGCTTTTTTTTAAAGCATTACCAATATTATTTATATTGATTGTAAACAGTAGTGGGCTGAGTATTGAACCTTGGGGCACCCCGTTCTGTAACTGAAGGAACTCAGATTTGACCCCATCTACCTTAAGTGGTTTACACCCAAAACAAACACGTATACAAAACACTGGGCTGTACCCAAACAAAAGATCGAGGGTATACCTTATTGACCAATACGGGACGATACCCATAATACACAATATATAAAGCACGCAGCATAACAGCTGGCCCAACACATAGGTACTCACACCACCAACCAACATGGGAACAATAACCGACAAAGACAGAGGGAACAGAGGGTACATATATAACATACTAATCAGGGGAAATGGGAACCAGGTGTGTGTAATCAGACAAGAGAGTCCGGGGTTGATGATAATGAGTCCCGTTCAGTGAAGCCTAGAAAGCCGATGACGTAGACCTCCAGAACTGGTCAACAGAATGAGCAGCAGTACTGGGGGGGATCCGCGACAGCTCCTAATGACTTCTTGGTTTCAATAGCTTATAGGAACGAAATAACTTCTGTCTCTGTGAGTTGCCAAAAATAAAAACCCTGACTACCATTTCCAAAGTCACGTGAGGTTGGCAGATCATCCATCGAGGCAACTAGAGGCTGTATGTGGGAAGAACAGTCAACTAGCTGGTCTTACAGGCTTTGATCTTCCATTGATGTTTGACGTTGGACTTTAGCATGTACAGCTTGCTATGCAACTGTCAGTGAACACCTCCGTGAGGGTGATTTTACAACCTCACCTATAACCCTACCTGTGTCATGTTTGTAGTCAGTGACACTTTGTTACTTCCCCGTTCTCTTTCAGTGACATTTTTGGTTCATGCTGGGGAACATGACACTGGCCAAGACCATTATCACATGTATTTATTTTTTCAAATAAGAAACCAGCTAAGATAAAATGCTGATTAATTAAAAGCATCGCAAATCTGAGCTTTTTCACTAATTATACAGGACTCTAAAACTACTCGTTTAGGCAGAGAAGTAGAGGAATTAGCCCAATTCAGTGAATTAATGGTTTTCCAGAATTTAGAGGGATCACTAAGTCTGCCATAGGGCTAAGGAAGTAGTTTGGTTTGGCAAAGTAAGTGGAATAGATAATAAACAAAAGTGAAATATACAAATGAACAGTAAACATTACACTCACAAAAGTTCCAAAGGAATAGAGACATTTCAAACATCATTATGGCTATATACAATGTTGTAATGATGTACAAAAGGGAAAATAAACATCAATATAGGTTGTATTTACGATGGTGTTTGTTCTTCACTTCTTTCACCTTTTCTTGTGGCAACAAGTCACAAATATTGCTGCTGTGATTGCACTCTGTGGTATTTCAAACAATAGTTAAGAGAGTTTATCAAAATTGGGTTTGATTTCAAATTCTTTGTGGGTATGTGTAATCTGTGTAATTGTCAGGAGGGCTGACTGGTGGTGCTCAGAGGGGGTGGGATCCCCTGGGCTTGGGGTTCTTAATTTGTCTGTCCTGCTGTGATGACGAGGCTATGGTCAGGAACTGAGGTGGGCTGTTCTGCTGGCTTTTCAGTGGGGGTGGCCAGCTCTATAATGGGTTGTTCTCTCTCACACATAATCTTTCTCATCTTCTCCTCCAGCACTCTCACCTTCTCCTCTAGTGCTATGTTCTTTTCTTGCTCTTTCTCCTGTTGATGTTGTCTTACCACAGTCCAGAGTGCAGACCTGTCTCTATCCACCTCCAGCTCTCCGGGTCTGGGTGAGGGGGTGTTGTGCTGGACAATTGTTTGTGCTGACTGGAGTGTGTTCACCTGCTGTTCCAGCTCCACTTGCCTTTTCTCCAGCTGGGTGAATTTATCCTTAATTTCAATGAGGTACTAGTGCTCTGTGCTGGGAGGTTGACTTTCCGCTTGGGGTTGCTCATCTGTGGGGTTCTTTAATGAAGAGGTCTGGTCTGACAAGAGAGAGTTTCTCATGCTGCGCCCCCTCTTTGATTATGTGAAAGTCCAGCTGAAACAGTTTGGGGTTGCCCTGTACCAATGCTGTTCCATGTGTACAGGTTGACATTGGCTGACTCAGTCCTTGTTGTCTAGCATCCTGAGTTTCCACCCAGCCCCCACCCACCCCCATATTGCACTGTGCCATGCCAGGGGATGGTCTGGTTAATATAACACTGTGCCATGCCAGGGGATGGTCTGGTTAATATAACACTGTGCCATGCCAGGGGATGGTGCCAGGGGATGGTCTGGTGGAAGATTGCCATGCCAGGGGTTGTCTGGTTTATATTCCCATGGTTTTAATATAACACTGTGCCATGCCAAAAGTGTCTTGACACACCTCACTTCACACCTTAGTGCTAATTGAAGTTGCAGCTCTGTTCTGTCCTAGCAAGCTTGGTAGCCTTAACTTAGAGTTTAATCCTTTATAAAGTAAAATATATTATTGCAATAGATTTTTTTTCTTCTTGGCTTTAAAATTAGCTTCAAACTAAACATGACTCACTCAGTTCCAGGTTGAATGGTGTTTTCAGGTTTCTGTTGTGCTTCTTTTGCTGGTCGTTGGTTTGCCAGAGCATTTGCTGTATAGTCCTTGGGAATAAGAATCTTTGATAGTAGGAAACCTTCCAGGTATTTTTGTACAAGATCAGGTTGTAGGTTTGGAGTGAAGGTCCTTTTGGAAAAATCCAAGTTTATCTTTTTGTAAAAACATGGTGAAAAATGCGGGCGCTCATGACCTCGCTCTGCCTCCCCCTCTCTCTTGCCCCCCCCTCTCTTGCCCCCCACGCATACCCCCTTCCCCCACGCGTGCCCCCTCCTGCACATGCCCCCGCGCATACTGGTGTCAGTTTGGTTGGTGAGGTCCAACACCAGCTGACTGAGAGGGCTTGTTTCTGGGGTCAGCTCTTGGGCTTGAAGTGGTTTAAATTGGAGACTTGAATTTAGGTGCAGTCAAAAATGTTATCTTTTTTGTATTTTCACTACCACTGGAAAGTTGTCTAATTCTCCCCGGCATGCATTAGTTGGTGTGTGTTGTTGGACTTGTAGAATTTTTGTCCAGTTCATTGAATGTATGTCTCTCTCTCCTCTCCTCTCGCTCTCTCCTCCGCAACATGATCACGCCATGATCTGATTTCTCAACGATGCACATATGAAGAATTTATCGTGCTTAATTTACGATATCATATCAACACGGATGGCAATATATTTAAACTTGATTGCATGACTTAGGGGCCACCAAATTTCACCGCTGCAATCTGTCATTGTTATTTATGATGCCCCCGATCGAGGGGTGTTAAGTGACTGACAGTTTAATTTTATTGCCACCCCCCGCCAGATGCAAGCCACCGCATACAACCTGAGGGCCCATGTCAGTGGTGGTGATATTTTCATTTTAGACAACGCTCTACAAACAGCTACACGTTCGTCACTGTTCTAGGGGCACTTATAGCTCATGTTTTAAAGTTTGCCTATTTTTCTTGTTTACTTTATCACACTGGTCGTCAATGAGGCCTGTGTTAGAATTGTAGAGCAATTTCTGGCTGACATAATTTAATTTCTGGCTGACATAATTTAACTTCTGGCTGACATAATTTAACTTCTGGCTGACATAATTTAATTTCTTGCTGACATAATTTATCGGATTGTTGGTAGAGATTCTAGATGTGTAAATGGGTGACGATTAAAAGAAATGACTCTTTACACTTTGCACTAATACTCCAACACCATTGATAGCCTGTTTTTATTTAGCCAATGGTAATAAGCAACAAAAAATGATTGCACCAATCAGATAAGGGGTTCACTCACCCTCACACACGCAAACTGGACAATCAATCAATCACATTTATTTAAAAAGCCCTTCTTACATCAGCTGATATCTCAAAGTGCTGTACAGAAACCCAGCCTAAAAACCGAAACAGCATGCAATGCAGGTGTAGAAGCACGGTGGCTAGGAAAAACTCCCTAGAAAGGCAGGAACCTAGGAAAAAACATAGAGATGAACTGGGCTAGTCCTCTTCTGGCTGTGCCGGGTGGAGATTATAACAGAACATGGCCAAGATGTTCAAATGTTCATAGATGACCAGCAGGGTCAAATAATTACAATCACAGTGGTTGTAGAGGGAGCAACAGGTCAGCATCTCAGGAGTAAATGTCAGTTGGCTTTTCATAGCCGATTATTCAGAGTAGCTCTACCGCTCCTGCTGTCTCTAGAGAGTTGAAAAAAGCAGGTCTGGGACAGGTAGCACGTCCGGTGAACAGGTCAGGGTTCCATAGCCGCAGGCAGAACAGTTGAAACTGGAGCAGCAGCATGACCAGGTGAACTGGGGACAGCAAGGAGTCACCAGGCCATGGTAGTCCTGAGGCAGTAAAACCTTGATTTGCAGTAAAATCTTGAAATCAGCCCTTGCCTTAACAGGAAGCCAGTGTAGAGAGGCTAGCACTGGAATAATATGATACGTTTTTTTGGTTCTAGTCAAGATTCTAGCAGCCGTGTTCAGCACTAACTGAAGTTTATTTAGTGCTTTATCCGGTTAGTCGGAAAGTAGAGCATTGCAGTAGTCTAACATAGAAGTGACAAAAGCATGGATACATTTTTCTGCATCATTTTCGGACAGAAAGTTTCTGATTTTTGCAATGTTATGTAGATGGAAAAAATCTGTTCTTGAAGTCTTTAATTCTTGAAGTCATTAATCTGTTATTGAAGTCTTGATATGTTTGTCAAAAGAGAGATCAGGGCCCAGAGTAATGCCGAGGTCCTTCACAGTTTATTTGAGGATACTCTACAACCATCAAGATGAATTGTCAGATTCAACAGAAGATCTCTTTGTTTCTTGGGACCTAGAACTAGCGTCTCTGTTTTGTTTGAAAGTAAAACATTTGCCGCCATCCACTTCCTTATGTCTGAAACACAGGCTTCCAAGGAGGGCAATTTTGGGGCTTCACCATGTTTCATCGAAATGTACAGCTGTGTGTCATCTGCATAGCAGTGAAAGTTAACATTATGTCTCCGAATGACATCACCAAGAGGTAAAATATATAGTGAAAACAATAACAATAACAATTCATTTGGATTGCTTCTGCATTATCCTGATTTTAGAAAAGTTATTTCCCCAGGACTCATTTCAGTAATTGTCACTTCTTTGCCGACAGTATTCATAAACACACAGGCTTTTCCTCATTTGTGCAAAATTCCATTCAACACCCTCTCTCCTAGTGGCAATGCATCATTCGGTACACGACGGGGAGCGCCCCACCGGTTTTGAGCACCACCTGATTAGCTATAAAAAAAAATTTTTAAATATTGTTGCCTGTTGTTATTGCATCTCATATCAGTTTGCAAACATTGTAAAACATTTTTTATAATTTAGTTAATTATAGCCGCATACAAACATGGTTTCTTTTTTGCAGCTCCAAAATGCAGTTGTTTCAACCTAGCTCAGTGCTTTCTGTGGTGGTGGGGCAGCCAGCGGAATATACAGAGCGTAGGGGTTGGTAATGTTCTCTAGTTGCGCCGTGATTGGCTCAGTGTTCTGTCACTTATGGGGAGACTACGTCACTGCAAAATCTACGGGTAGAGCTCGAAAATTTAAGCCTCTTGAGTGCTGCCAGACACTTACATTAGAAGTGCCCATCCAAGAAGTCTCAAGGACATTGGCTACAGATAAAATGACGTCATTGGCATCGGGATGTCCTTGTCTCATCGTGCTCTAGCGACTCCTTGTGGCAGGCAAGGCGCTTGCAAGCTGACTATGGTCCTCAGTTCGACAGTGTTTCCCCCAACACATTGGTGCGGCTAGTTTCCGGGTTAAGCGAGCAGTGTGTCATGAAGCAGTGTGGCTTGGCTCTCGAATAAGAAGAGGAAACTATGTTTTGTAGTCCTACTGAATTGTGCCTTATTAAAATGTTTGTCCTCTTGATTAAGACAGTACAAATAAAGAAAAACCCTTGAGTAGGTGTTCTCAAACGTTTGACTGGTAGTGTACATACACATATAAATGCATACATATAAATACATATACATACATTTATATACATATATTGTTTAAATATGTTTTGCTTTATTACCCTCCATCCTTCCCACCCCTCCACACATTGGAGCAAACTAGTGAACTTACAGTAGGCTTCTTCTTCCAGCTTATACATACTATATACATTTTATGGAGACAGTCTATTTTACAATAGTTCTATCTTGTTTGTTTTTACTCCTGTCCTTCCTCTACCCTCCATCTCTCCCATCTATTTCTCATGTCCATCCGGTTTGATTTGTACTTGCCATATCTTTCAAACTGTGCTCTTTCACAAAAGTTCTTAACCTATATATGTTTTACATCTTATTGTCCGCTCCACCATCTTGCACCTACACCCAAGGCTGTCCAAGGATGCCACAAGGGGCTGGTATTTAAGCAGCATCTCGGCAAAGGCCTGCTCAATGTAGCCGTCAAATGAGCAGCCCACTACCAAAATGAGCACCTCCCCTGGCCTCCCCCCACAACAACAATATGTGGTGTATTTGGCACACAGGAAAACACATCATCATCAACGTCAAACCAGCTTCCCCTTACACAAGAATTTTAATGCATGGGTGCTGTTGGTGAGACTACTTGTCTCACCTCGCTGGCTATCAGGTCAACAAGGCAGCCATGTCTAGCAAATTACAAATCCTTGCATGAACAGCAGCCATTTACAACGTGGGCAATGGACTCTCATGTATAATACAAAATGGGTCATGGTTTGCAGGGTACCAGAGTGCTAGATTATTTTTTATTGGTAGAACTTGCAGCCTCGTGTCATGAAGTTGGCCGGGGGTAGGTTTATGACAGTCATAAATACCTCTTCCTCCCCTTTTCTTCTCTCTACCCCACTGATGTTACATTTGCAAACCCCTTTGGTTAACATAGAGATTCTGGGAACATCAGAAGGTGGGGGGAAATGAACTATATTCTGGTAATCCGAACAATTGAACATATGCGGTGGTACTTAATGAGAATTATGTCAGTTCAGTTGTCATCTGAGACATTCTCATCAATGATAAGATGACATAAACTCTACAGTGGAAAGTCTACACATCAGAGTTATCGGATTCACATGGAATTGTTGTTCAATTTAAATGTTTGAATATGAAATTATTCGGGTTTTCATAAGGTTAGGGCTATGCTCAATCAGTGGCCCGCCTCTGTGAAGGGACATGGGCTATAAAACTTTTCAACCACCACAACTTCCTATATAAAGCATTGATGACAATATAACCTCCTGTTCCGAGGATGTGAGGACGACGGTCCAATGTCAGAATGGTTCAGATAATAACTACAGAACGAAGCCAACATCAGCGTGAGCTTTGGTTGCGAATGGTATGAACTTTGAACTCTTATTCATTACAGAAGTGATACCTCCTAGCCGTTGAGTTAGCAAAAGCAGCTGCAAATGCAGGTTAGGAAGGAACAGACAGAATATCCCTTCTACCACACAACGACATTGCTACAACGTATCCAATTTACCAGCAGAGACTTTTTTCAAAAGACAAAGGACACGGTTGGGCAACACGGCCTTCCATCTACCACCAACCTACCGAAGCGCAGCTCAGAGTAAGTATTTATTGCATTTTTCTTTTCCAAATGGGCGGTAATGTAGAATGCATAAGATACTGTATTCACATCTTCACCCTTTGTTCCCCAGTCTTCCCGCTCTTTCACTCAAACCCAGCCCCTTTTCTTTTGTGTAACAAGCTGTCATATCTGTTCCGCCCGCTAGGGACGTTTTCCTTTATGACGTAATTTGTAATCAAGTTATGATTAATTTTGTGTATGTGTAATTCTGTGTGATTAGTTAGGTATTTAGTAAATAAATAATGAAACCCAATTTTGTATTGCTAATTCAACTTGTTAGCCATGGTTCGTGCAGAAAGCCAATAATTTACAACTTTCAGATGAGACTGAATTAAGGTGACGATTAATATTGAATGCTATTGATGTAAAATTTTACTAGGTCTTTAAGAGTTAATTCTGAAGATAACAGCTCTATAAATATTCTTTCATGGTGCCCCGATTCTCTAGTTAATTACATTTACATGATTAGCTCAAACAGGTAATATTAATTACGGAGAAATTATTTTATAGAATAGCATGTCACTTAATCCGGCATAGCCAAATCACTCGCCTTAACAGTAAAGGTGAGAATGTCCTCGCCAATGTCAGCATTACATCCCTGCAGCCTCAGGCAAGTCTAGTGTTGCAGTTACTGCATCCGTCTGATACCAATGAGCGTTGTCCTGGATGTAGGATGAGATGACCCATCATGGGTGACAGAAGTCTCCACATCAACACCGCGATCTGCCACAACTGCATCAGAGGCAGTCACTGGCTCAGTTTGCATATTAGTCTGTGTCCACCTGAGCTCGACTCCAGTCCATTTGCAGAGGGTGTTGAGGTCTGACCAGACTCCAAAGCCCGCAGCACAAGTGTCCAATTTATCATTGGCCTTCCTCTTGAAGCCCAGGAAGTTGTCCTCAGTGTCCCTGGCCAGTGAAACCTTCCACCTCTGTAGTTCCAGAAGGTGGGAGGCTCTGGCTAACATCTTAACTGTCTATGTTGACAATGTGTAAATCCACTCAATATTCGGGACAACTAAACCCCCTCTTTGGCTCAGGAAGACAAAGTTACATGTGGTGTGTGTGTTTAAGCATAGCTACATTCTCACCACTTGAACAGTTTTGCTATTAATTTCCCTCAGAACCTTCTGTGGGATATGCACATTTGCATGCACTTTTGAAAGCAGATGTTGAATCTTTGCTAGAGCCACCTCTCTCACTGATTCATGACCACAGGTAGAGGGGAAATGTCAATCATATCAAGCCTGGTTGAACACTCATGGACAAGCTCCTAAACTTGTTCCACCCACTCGACTTCAACATTAAACGTATGTTATAAATAACTATATGTTTCGTGATGAGAGTAAATTCTGATTGGTTTATTCATTAGTGCAAATGTTGCGTCTTTCACACACACACAGACACACATACCGTAAATCTATATGTTTGGGTGTATGCACAGTGCATTTAGAAAGTATTCAGACCCCTTCCCATTTTACAAATTTTGTTACGTTACAGCCTTATTCTGGAATGGAATACATTGTTTTTTCCCTTCATCAATCTACACACATTACCCCATAATGACAAAGTCATGAGGTCGAAGGAATTGTCCATGGAGATCAGAGAACAGATTGTGTCAAGGCACAGATCTGGGGAAGGGTACCAAAACACCCCTGCCAACAGCTTTGCACCCCCCGCAGTTACTTGCCCAAGCCTCCCCAGCTTCTCCTTCACCCAAATCCAGATAGCAGATGTTCTGAAAGAGCTGCAAAACCTGGACCAGTACAAATCAGCTGGGCTAGACAATCTGCACCCACTCTTCCAAAAATGATCCGCCTCCATTGTTGCAACCCCTATTACCAGTCTGTTCAACCTCTTTCGTATCGTCCGAGATTCCTAAAGATTGGATAGCTTCCGCAGTCATCCCCCTCTTCAAAGGGGGTGACACCCAAACTGTTACAGACCTCTGCCATCCTGCCCTGCCTTTCTAAAGTCTTCGAAAGCCAAGTTAACAAACAGATCACCGACCATTTCAAATCCCACCGTACATTCTGCGCTGTGCAATCCGGTTTACGAGCTGGTCACGGGTGCACCTCAGCCACACTCAAGGTACTAAACGATATCATAACCGCCATTGATGAAAGACAGTACTGTGCAGTCGTCTTCGTCGACCTGGCTAAGGATTTTGACTCTGTCAATCACCACATTGTTATCGGCGAACTCAACAGCCTTGGTTTCTCAAATGACTGCCTCGCCTGGTTCACCAACTACTTCTCAGATAGAGTTCAGTGTGTCAAATATGAGGGCCTGTTGTTCGGACCTCTGGCAATCTCTATGGGGGTGCCACAGGGTTCAATTCTAGGACCGACTATACTTCTCTGTATATATCAGCGATGTCGCCCTTGCTGCGGGTGACTTCTTGATCCACCTCCATGCAGACGACAACCTTCTTTATACATCTGGCCCTTCTTTGGACACTATGTTAACAAACCTACAAATGAGCTTCAATGCCATTACAACACTCCTTCCATGGCCTCCAACTGCTCTTAAACGCTAGTAAAATGAAATGCATGGTCTTCAACCGATCGCTGTCTGCACCTTCCCGCTTGACTAGTATCACTACTCTGGACGGTTCTGACTTAGAATATGTGGACAACTACAAATACATAGGTGTCTGGATAGACTGTAAACTTTCCTTCCAGACTCATATTAAACTTCTCCAATCCAACATTTAATCTAGAACCGGCTTCCTATTCCACAACAAAGCCTCCTTCACTCACTCTGCCAAACATACCCTCGTAAAACTACCGATCCTCGACTTCCGCAATGTAATTTACAAAATAGCCTCCAACACTCTACTCAGCAAACTGGATGCAGTCTATCACAGTGCCATCCGTTTTGTCACCAGATCTCTATTTTCCACCCACCACTGCGACCTGTATGCTCTCGTCGGCTGGCCCTCGCTACATATTCGTTGCCAGACCCGCTGGCTTCAGGTCATCTACAAGTCCATGCTAGGTAAAGCTCCGCCTTTCGCAGGTCACTGGTCACCATAACAACACCCACCAGTAGCATGCGTTCCAGCAGGTATATTTCATTGGTCATCCCCAAATCCAACACCTCTTTTGGCCGTCTTTCCTTCCTGTTCTCTGCTGGCTATGACTGGAGACTGGAGACTTATATCTCCCTCAATAACTTTAAGCATTAGCTGTCGGAACAGCTTACCAATCACTGTACCTGTACATAGTCCATCTGTAAATAGCACACCCAATTATCTACCTCATCCCCATATTGCTTTTATTTACTTTTTTGCTCTTTTGCACACCAGTATTTCTACTTGCACATCATCTTCTGCATATCTATCACTCCAGTGTTAATTTGCTAAATTGTAATTATTTATTGCCTTACCTCCATACGCCATTTGCACACACTGTATATAGATTGTTCTATTGTGTTATTGACTGTACTTGTGTTTATCCCACGTGTAACTCTGTGTTTTTTTTTTGTTGCACTGCTTTGCTTTATCTCGGCCAGGTCACAGTTGTAAATGAGAACTTGTTCTCACCTGGCCTACCTGGTTAAATAAAGGTGCAATTAAAATTTAAAAAATTCTGCAGCATTGAACGTCCCCAAGAACACAGTGGCCTCCATCATTCTTATATGGAAGAAATTTGGAACCACCAAGCCTCTTACTACACCTGGCCACACCGAGCAATTGGGGGACAAGGGCCTTGTTCAGGGAGGTGACCAAGAACCCGATGGTCACTCTGGCAGAGCTCCAAAGTTCTTCTGTGGAGATGGGAGAACCTTCCAGAAGGACAACCATCTCTGCAGCCCTCCACCAATCAGGCCTTTATGGTAGTGGCCAGACAGAAGCCAGGTTCATGACAGCCCGCTTGGAGTTTGCCAAAAGGCATCTAAAGGACTCTGTCCATGAGAAGCAAGATTGTCTGGTCTGATGACACCAAGATTGAACATTTTGGCCTGAATGCCAAGCGTCACTTCTGGAGGACATCTGGCACCATCCCTACAGTGAAACATGGTGGTGGCAGCATCATGCTGTGGGGATGTTTTTCAGCGGCAGGGTCTGGGAGACTCGTCAGGATCGAGGGAAAAATGAACGGAGCATAGTACAGAGAGATCCTTGATGAAAACCTGCTCCCGAGTGCTCAGGACCTCAGACTGGGCGAAGGTTTACCTTCCAACAGGTCAACGAACCTAAGCACACAGCCAAGACAAAGATAACGCAGGAATGTCTTCCGGACAAGTCTTTGAATGTCCTTGAGTGGCCTAGCCAGAGCCCGGACTTGAACACGATCTGACATATCTGGAGAGATCTGAAAATAGCTGTTCAGCGATGCTCCCCATCCAACCTGACAGAGCTTGAGAGGATCTACAGAGAAGAATTGGAGAAACTTCCCAAATACAGGTGTGTCAAGCTTGTAGCGTCATACCCAAGAAGACTCGAGGATGTAATCACTGCCAAAGGTGCTTCAACAAAGTACTGAGTAAAGAGTCTGAATACTGTACATTCACCAGATAAATACCAAACTCAGAATATCAACAAGAATGAAGGAAGCATATTGTCCAGAGGTAAATTGTACACGTACACATCATAGTTTTCCAGTTAATTGTATATTGCTGTCACTCTGTGACAATAATTGTCATCACTCTTTGTGTTTATGCCTAAGAATTATAATACAAATAAACTAACTGGGAACATAACATGTCAAATGAATGGTAACAATGCTTTACATGCTTTGTGACAATTTTAACAAATTCCAACTTAAATCAATTATATAAAAGACAACATCTGAAGCTTTGTAAAGTTCTGAAATAACTTTCTGCAAAAACAACTATGCAGACTACTCCAACAAACTTACAGGAAATGCAACATGAAGAACCTCTCCCTCTCACTCTTTCTCCTCCCCACTCTTTCCCTCCTCTTTTTCTTCCCCCTCTTCTCTCTCCCCCTCCTCTCTCTCTTTCCCCTGCCTCTCTCTCTTTCCCCTCCCCTCTGTCTCTCCCCCTCGCCTTCTCTCTTTCCTCTCTCTCTCTTTCCCCTCCCCTCCCTCTCTCTCTCCTTTCCCTCCCGTTCTCTTGTTCCCCTCCCCTCTCTTTCCCCTCCCCTCTCTCCATCTCATCCCCTCGCCTATCTCTCTTTCCCCTCCCTCTCTCTCTTTCTCTCTCTCTCTCTCTCTCTCTCTCTCTCTCTCTCTCTCTCCCTCTTTCCCCTCCCTCTCTCTCTCTCTTTCCTCTCTCCCTTTCTCTTCTTTCCCCCTTTCTTTTGCTCTCACCCTCTCTTTCCCTCCTATCACTCTGTACCCCCTTTCCCCTACTTGGGGCGACAGGTAGCCTAACCGTTCAGAGTTGGGCCAGTAACCGAAAGGTTGCTGGTTCGAATCCCCATGCTGTCAACGTGGGAAAATCTTCCATTCTGCAAGCCAGTTAACCCCCAACAACTGCTCCCTGGACATCGAATAAGGTAGCACCCTGCACCTCTCTGATTCAAAGGGGTTGAGTTGAATGTGTCCTCTGTTGTACAACTGACTAGATATCTCCTTTCCACACACTCATAGCAACAAGGTGAGATGTGATATTACCGGGTTAAGTTGCCATTTATTACACTCCTCAATTGATTATTACAGGCTGTATGCCTTCTCCATCTGACAGGAAGCTTACTGCCCCCACTGACACACACGCACGCGCGCACATACACACCCCCTGTGGGATCCCACCTTAAATGATGTGTCAATAGGGGAGCTTTAGTCACATGACCCAAACACTGCAGGAAGACATAGGATGATTGATGAGCACAGAGAGAGAGGAGGTACACACACACACGCGCGCACAGACACAGATGTAGTGTAGCACCAACAAATACATTTTGTCTTCCAATTCAATTACTAGTGTAAATACTACAAAAATAACATGTATCATTGAAGATTTGACACTGTGATAAAACATTACTTTTTACCTGTAAAATCAGACAATGGGTGATGATGAAGGCCTCAGTTTCTGATCTGGAGCGTGAAGTCACGCCAGCTACTGCATAGCAACCTACAGTAGTGGTGCCAAAAGCCCTGGTCTGCCTATGTAAATTACAAATCGGTAGAACGGACCAATTTTTTTCGATATTTAATTGGATGGTGATCCATTCTGACTACTACACTTGTCACAACACAGGACCACGTGTTGACACAGACCAATCATGGGCATAATAAGAACTCTCTCAGGTAGGATGAAAATGACTACATCGACCATGATCCTTTGCTAGTTACGGTCACTTTCACCATGATCCTTAGCGATTTTCTTTTGGTGCCATTCAGCACCATTCAGCAATATGGCACACTTCAAATCCTTCTGTCTTCATGCGTCATCGGGAGTTTTCCTTAGGAATACATATCAGCACTACCACTATCTACTGGTTGTCATGTTTTTGGTAATTATTTCTTTCTGCTCTCTACAGTTTGGTGTGGGGTCAAAAGGTTACAACAGAGTTGTTATGAAAAACTGAAACAATTCTAATGAATTGGAAGAACAGAGGGAAGAAAAGGAGAGGAGCAGGGTGACCTTTGGTTGTGTCTGGAGGGGAAGCCTCTATGGCCGTGTCTAAACTTGACAGTTCATGCAGAGTTTGTATTCTGATCTTAGAGTTCTGATCATGGAACGCATCATGCGTCTACACCTACATTTTAAATGTGTCTACCGTGTCCACAGTGTGTCTTGCAGTAGCGACCTGTCATTCAGGGCAGGTGGGGCTTGCCTGTTTTCCATGTTATTTTGACATTAATACGTGTCACATATCAGTTTGCAAATAATGTAAAAATAACATATACACTACCGTTCAAAAGTTTGGGGTCACATAGAAATGTCCTTGTTTGTGAAAGAAAAGCACATTTTTTGTCCATTAAACATAAAATTGATCAGTGTAGACATTGTTGATGTTGTAAATGACTTTTGTAGTTGGAAACGGCAGATTTTTTATGGAATATCTAAATAGGCGTAGAGAGGCCCATTATCAGTAACCATCACTCCTGTGTTCCAATGGCACGTTGTGTTAGCTAATCCAAGTTTATAATTTTAAAAGGCAAATTGATCATTAGAAAACCCTTTTGCAATTATGTTAGCACAGCTGAAAACTGTTAAAGAAGCAATAAAACTGTCCTTCTTTAGACTAGTTAAGTATCTGGAGCATCAGCATTTGTGGGTTTGATTACAGGCTCAAAATGGCCAGTCTCAACGTCAAGAGGACAAGTACATTAGAGTGTCTAGTTTGAGAAATAGTCCTCAACTGGCAGCTTCATTAAATAGTACCTGCAAAACACCAGTCTCAATGTCAGTCTCAACGGCCAATTAAAAGAAAAGATTAAGACGGGCAAAAGAACACAGACACTGGAACTCTGCCTAGAAGGCCAGCATCCCAGAGTCGCCTCTTTACTGTTGATGTTGAGAATGGTGTTTTGCGGGTACTATTTAATGAAGCTGCCAGTTGACGACTTGTGAGGCGTCTGTTTCTCAAACTAGACACTATTTCTTTCAATTGTTTTATTTCACCTTTTTTTAACCAGCTAGGCTAGTTTACAACGGTGACCTGGCCAAAATAAAGCAAAGCAGTGCGACACAAACAACAACACAAAGTTACACATGTAATAAACAAGCATGCAGTCAATAATACAATAGAAAAAGTCTATATACAGTGAGTGCAAATGAGGTAGGATAAGGGAGGTAAAGCAATAAATAGGCCATAGTGGTGAAATAATTACCATATAGCAATTAAACACTGGAGTGATATATGTGCAGAAGATGACTGTGCAAGTAGAGATACTATGGTGCAAAGGAGCAAAAAAATAACAATAATAACAGTATGGGGGATGAGGTAGCTGGATGGGCTATTTACATATGGACTATGTACAGGTGCAGTGATCTGTGAGCTAATCTGACAGCTGGTGCTTAAAGTTAGTGAGGGAGATATGAGGCTCCAGCTTCAGGGATTTTTGCAGCTGGAAGGGAAGGCCGCCAAAGGAGGAATTGGCTTTGGGGGTGACCAGTGAGATATACCTGCTGGAGCGCGTGCTAGGGGTGGGTGCTGCTATGGTGACCAGTGAGCTGAGATAAGGAGGGGCTTTACCAAGCAAAGACTTATAGATGACCTGGAGCCAGTGGGGTTGGCGACGAGGGCCAGCCAATGAGAGCATACAGGTCGCAGTGGTGGGTAGTATATGGGTGTTTGATGACAAAACAGATGGCACTGTGATAGACTGCATCCAGTTTGCTGAGTGTTGGAGGCAATTTTGTAAATTACATCGCCAAAGTCAAGGATCGGTACGATAGACAGTTTTACAAGGGTATGTTTGGCAACATGAGTGGGTGGATGCTTTGTTGCGAAATAGGAAGCAGATTCTACATTTAATTTTGAGTGTTTACAGTCTAACCAGACTGGTATTTGTAGTTGTCCACATATTCTAAGTCAGAACCGTCCAGAGTAGTGACGCTGGACGGGCGGGGAGGTGTGGGCAGCGATCGGTTGAAGAGCATGCATTTAGTTTTAATTGCATTTAAGAGCAGTTGGAGGACACAGAAGAAGAGTTGTATGGCATTGAAGCTGGTCTGTATGTTAGTTAACCTCATAGTCCGCCCAAACCCGTATGCGGTAGCGTAACTACAGCCTCAAGCTCATTACCATAACGCAACGTTAGCGATTTCTAAAAATCGCAAATGAAATGAAATAAATATGCCTGCTCTCAAGCTTATCCTTTTCTTAACAATCCTGTCGTCTCAGATTTTCAAAATATGCTTTAGAACCAGAGAAAATCAATAATTTGTGTAAGAGTGGTGATAGCTAGCTTAGCATTTAGCGTTAGCATTTAGCACGCAACATATTCACAAAAACCAGCCAAGGAATCAAATAAAATAATTTACCTTTGAAGAACTTCAGATGTTTCAATGAGGAGACTCTCAGTTACATAGCAGATGTCCAGTGTTTCCTGAAAGATTCTTGTGTAGGACACATCGTTCCCTTTTGTTACTATGCATTTGGCTACCGAAACTAACCGAAAATTCAGTCACCTACACGTCAAACTTTTTTCCGAATTAAAACCTGTTGGGGCTACCCCTGAATACTGCCCCTTCTGGAGGAATTCGGTACCCATATAAAACATGATACATTTTTGTCAAAAGTTGCTAATATATGCATATAAAAATTATTATCGAATAGGAAACACTCTAAAGCTTCTAAAACCGTTTAAATTTTGTCTCTATGTAAAGCAGAAGTGTCAGGGGGCATGCATTCTCCCAAAGTCTCTCTTGTAATGAAAAAAGTTGCCACCACTTCGACGTCATCGTATACCCACTTCCCAAGCAGTTATAACCATGGAAACAGTTTCTACGTCTTCAGCGTGAAGCCTGCTTTCGATGAGGCGTGTAACTGTGAGAATCGCGCGCTCACGAGACGTTCAGCGTGCCCAAACGTCTCGGTGACGCAAAAAAAAAGTTTACCCAATGCGCGCTGGGATGTTTCTCTCTCTTTCCCTCAGGATGGATTGAACAACGTGTGTGTGTCTGTTCGCCCTCACGATTGCTGTAGACCTTTATAACATGTTAAGGCTTAATTATAAACATAGTTTGACAAGTTTACTCGACATATAATGTATACTTTCGACGTTTTGGTGCGCATCCACTTGAAATTTGCATACATTTCGACCGAAATGTGGCTAGTTTGAGAACCGAAAGACACAGACTTGAAAACTGAAGGCTAACTTGGTGAGTATTAACCCTTCCAGGTCTTCTGATGGAAGAACAGCCACGGTAAGGGAATATTTATGTGTTCATTTTGGGTTTCTGTCGACTCCAAGATAGAGGAGTCAGTATGCTAAATGGGAGCGCCGCCTCCCTATTATAGCCTAGTGAACGCAAAATGGAACGTTAAAAATAATTGTAACACAGCGATTGCATTTAGAAGAAGTTTATCTTGCCATACATATGTAAAACATGCATATTTAGTCAAAGTTTATGATGTGTATTCCTTGTTAGCTGACGTTATCTGCCGGAGCTATTTTATTTCTCCTGACATTGCAGTAGCATTTTTTGAACGATGCATAATTGTAAACAGAGATTTATGGATATATACTGCAGATTATTGAAAAAAAAATGAATGTACTGTGTAACATGTTATATTACTGTCATCTGATGAAGATTTCAAAAGGTTAGTGAAATGATTTTTCTTTTAATCCTGCGTTTGTTGATTGCATATTTTTTCCTACTTGGCTATGCTAATGAGGTATGTCTGCAGTGGTGGTTGGACATAAATATGTGCTATGTTTTCGCCGTAAAACATTTTAGAAATCTGACTTGCTGGGTAGATAAACAACTTCTTTATCTTTCATTTGAGCCATTTTTCTTGCGATTCTGTGGAGGTTAAATATTTTTAGGATTATTTCTTGCGTTCCCTGCGCCACATTACAGCTCAGGGGGGGTGGGGGGAGTTCCCAAAGGGGAACTAGTAGCCCTAACAGTCCATAATATCGACTGAAACATGGAAAACGTTGTTTGAATCAATCCTGAAGGTGGTTTCTCATATTTCTCTCCATTGAAAGCACCGTCCTTGAAGCCTGCTTTTCTGTCTGATTCGAATGGAAAAACACTGGGAGCTGACTTTTGCGCACCAAATGCCACGCAGACACCAAGCGGGACACTTGGCAATTGTAGTCTCTTATGGTCAATCTTCCAATGATATGCCTACAAATACGTCACAATGCTGCAGAGACCTTGGGGAAACAAGATAAAGTGTCCGTTGATTCCTGTCGCATTCACAGCCATATAAGGCGATCATGGAAAACGTAGCCTCAAAAATCCTGTTCATTTCCTGGTCGGTCATACATCTTGGTTTTGCCCGAAGCATTTGTTCTAAGGGACTCACAGTGAAAATCTTTGCAGTTCTGGAAACGTAAGACTCTCTTCTTTCCAAAACTATCAATTCCAAGCATATTCGAGCATCTTTTCGTGACAAAATATTGCGCTTAAAACGGGCACGTCTTTTTATCCAAAAATGAAATACTGCCCCTAGAGTACTAACAGGTTAACACAGTGTCCAAAGAAGGGCCAGATGTATACAGAATGGTGTCGTCTCCGTAGAGGTGGATCAGAGAATCACCAGCAGCAAGAGAGGCTTCAGTGATGTGTACAGAGAAGAGAGTCGGCCCAAGAATTGAACCCTGTGGCAACCCCATAGAGTTGGTCCGGACAACAGGGGTCCGGACAACAGGCCTTCCGATTTGACACACTGAACTCTATCAGATAAGTAGTTGGTGAACCAGGCGAGGCAGTCATTTGAGAAACCAAGGCTATTGAGTCTGCCGATAAGTATATGGTGATTGACAGAGTCGAAAGCCTTTGCCAGGTCGATGAAGACAGCTGCACAGTATTGTCTCTTATTGATGCCGAATATGATATTGTTTAGGACCTTGAGCGTGGCTGAGGTGCACCTATGACCAGCTCGGAAATCAGATTGCACAGCGTAGAAGGTATGGTGGATTTGAAATGGTCGGTGATCTGTTTGTTAACTTGGCTTTCGAAGACCTTAGAAAGGCAGGGTAGGATAGATATAGGTCTGTAGAAGTTTGGGTCTAGATTGTCTCCCCCTTTGTGGAGGGGGATGACTGCAGCAGGTTTCCAATATTTGGGAATCTCAGACGATAAGAAAGAGAGGTTGAACAGGCTAGTAATAGGGGTTGCAACAATTTCGGGCAGCTCATTTTAGAAAGAGAGGTTCCAGAATGTCTAGCCCGGCTGATTTGTAGGGGTCCAGATTTTGCAGCTCTTTCAGAACATCAGCTATCTGGATTTGGGTGAAAGAGAAATGGGGGAGGCTTGGGGAAGTTGCTGTAGGGGCTGTTGACTAGGGTAGGGGTAGCCAGGTGGAAAGCATGGCCAGCCGTAGAAAAATGCTTATTGAAATTCTCGATTATCATGGATTTATCAGTGTTGACAGTGTTTCCTAGCCTCAGTGCAGGGGGCAGCTGGGAGGATGTGCTCTTATTCTCCATGGACTTTACAGTGTCCCAGAACATTGTGGAGTTTGTGCTAGAGGACACAAAGAATAACCAGGCATCCTCTACTGTCGGAATGAGGTCAATATCCTTCCAGGATACCTGGGCTAGGTCAATTAGAAAGGCCTGCTTGCTGAAGTGTTCTAGGGAGCGTTTGAGGGGTGGTCATTTGACCGCAGACCCATTACAGACGCAGGCAATGAGGCAGTGATTGCTGAGATCCTGTTTGACAACAGCAGAGGTGTATTTGGAGGGCAGGTTGGTTAGGATGATATCTATGAGAGTGCCAGTGTTTACACATTTGGGGTTGTACCTGGAAGGTTCATTGATAATTTGTGTGAGATTGAGGGCATTAGCTTAGATTGTAGGATGGCTGGGGTGTTAATCATGTCCCAGTTTAGGTCACCTAACAGCACGAGCTCTGATGATAGATGAGGGGCAATCAATTCACATATGGTGTCCAGGACACAGCTGGGGGCTGAATGTCGTCTATTTCAAGCGGCAATGGTGAGAGACTTGTTTGCTGAAAGGTGGACTTTTAAAAGTAGAAGCTCAAAATGTTTTGTCACAGAGCTAGATAGTAAGACAGAACACTGCATGCTATCTCTGCAGTAGATTGCAACTCTGCCCCCTTTGGCAGTTCTATCTTGTCGGAAAATGTTGTAGTTAGGGATGAAAATTTCAGGGTTTTTGGTGGTCTTCCTAAGCCAGGATTCAGACACGGCTAGGACATCCGGGTTGGCAGAGTGTGCTAAAGCAGTGAATAAAACAAACTTAGGGAGAAGGCTTCTAATGTTAACATGCATGAAACCAAGGCTTTTACTGTTACAGAAGTCAACAAATGAGAGTGCCTGGGGAATGGGAGTGGAGCTAGGCACGGCAGGGCCTGGATGAACCTTTACATCACCAGAGGAACAGAGGAGGAGTAGGATAAGGGTACGGGTAAAGGCTATAAGAACTGGTCGTCTAGTACGTTCGAAACAGAGAGAAAAAAGATCAGGTTTCTGGGCACAGTCAAATACATTCAAGGCATAATGTACAGACAAAGGTATGGTAGGATGTGAATACAGTGGAGGTAAACCTATGCATTGAGTAACGATGAGAGATATATTGTGATTAGTGGAACTAAAGGGTTAGCTAAGGCATATTGTGCAGGGCTAGAGGCTCTACAGTGAAGTAAGGCAATAATAACTAACCAAAACAGCAACGGACAAGGCATATTGACATTAGGGAGAGGCATGCATAGCCGAGTGATCATTGGGTCCAGTGAGTAGCTGGGAGAGCTGGAGACACGGCGATTCAGACAGCTAGCGGACCGGGGCTAGCAGAAGGCCCTTAAAGTGACGTCGCAACGGAAGAAGTCAGTTGTAGCCCCTTCGTGCGGTTAAGTCAGGAGATCAGTCGTGATGGAACAGCAGGGCTCCGTGTAGTATTTTGCCAATTGGCAAAATAGACATAGTAGCCAAAAAATGTGTCTGATGGACTTCTTCAGCTAACAGTCTGGTGTGCTCTAGACAGCTAGGGGCCACGGCTAGCAGCCTAGCAGATGGGCATTCAGGGGATGTTGCGATGGGGGAGCCAGTTGAAAAATCCCCTCAGGCAGATTACGTCGGTAGTCCAGTCGTGATGGATCGGCGGGGCTCCGTATTGGCAAAAAAGGGGTCCAGGCCAATTGGCAAAATAGTCATTGTAGCCCAATGAGTGGCTGATGGACCTCTTCAGCTAGCTGGGATATGAGCCTACCATAGGCTAGCTCCAGGTTAATATGTGCTTGCTTCGGAACAGAGACGTTAGCCAGGAGAAGCCAATCAGATAGCTGTGACAATCCAGGTGAAGAGGTTCAGAGCTTGCGGTAGGAATCCAGGGATATGGAGAGTAAGAAATCCGATACGCTCTGGGTTGAACCGCGTGGTGCAGACTGGCAGGAGTTGTCTGGACTGGGCTAAAGGTTGGCTGATGACCGCTAGCAGTGGCTAACTGACTACTAGATAGTTAGCTGGCTAGCTTCTGTTGTGGGTTCCGGTTCTGAATGTACTTGTTCTCTTGCTCAGTTGTGCACCCGGGGCCTCCCACTCCTCTTCCTTGGCAATTTCTCGCATGGAATAGCCTTCATTTCTCAGGACAAAAATAGACTGACGAGTTTCAGAAGAAAGGTCTTTGTTTGCTGATGCTCTAGTCTAAAGAAGGCCAGTTTGATTGATTCTTTAATCAGAACAACAGTTTTCAGCTGTGCTAACATAATTGCAGAAGGGTTTTCTAATGATCAATTAGTCTTTTAAAATTATAAACTTGGATTAGCTAACACAATGTGCCATTGGAACACAGGAGTGATGGTTCTTGATAATAGGCCTCTGTCCACCTATGTAGATATTCCATAGACAATCTGCCGTTTCCATCTACAACAGTCATTTACAACATTAACAATGTTTTTCTGATAAATTTTATGTTATTTTAATGGACAAATGTTTTTGCTTTTCTTTCAATAACAAGGACATTTTCAAGTGACCCCAAACTTTTGAACGTTAGTGTATAATATCATGAGTTAATAAAGCCGCATACAAAAATCTATTTTTTGTTTTGTTGAGTAAGACAGCTCAAAAATGCAGATGTGTCAGCCTTGCTCAGTGCTTTCTGTGGTGGTGGGGCAAGCCAGCAGAAAATACACAGCGTTGCCCTGTGATTGGCTCAGTGTTCTGTCACTCATGGGGACTTTACTTCACTGCCAAGTGTAATAGGAGACATTGAAAATTCGAGCCCTTCGGCTGCTACCATAGAAGTGCACATCCAAGACGGCTGATCATGTACTGATCAGGTCAACATCATAGTTTCAAAATGTTAGCTAGCAGTCATCATCATGAATCAAGTCAACAATCTACTGACAAATCCTTGTCATATGACGAGAAATAACGAAGAGAAATTATAGATAAAACGTATCAGGGCTCATCAGCCATTGGAAATAAACATTACATAACAATTTGGAAATCGCAAATTCAACACGTGGTTTGGAAGGAATCAGTGACAGTGGCTGTGTGGTCACAAATCTGGGATTAAGAGGCTGTTTTCCAAGTTTAAAATTATAAACATTTGACATTGTGCCGCACTCAAAACAACTGTTAACCCAGAGGACCACCTTCCTGTTCAAGTGAGCCAAGCACAACAATGAGAGTCCAAAAATGTATTGTATGCTGCTTCATACATGATGTAATATGCCAGGGATATATGTATACTGTAGATAAGAAAGTAATTCTATGTGTATGTTATGTAGTAAGATGTTAGTAGCCCATGTGTCTCACACTAATAATTTGGTAAATTTACCCCTTTTATTTCGCCTACTGTTCTGACTGTTCTACTGTAGCATATAACCTGTTTTAGAGAAATATAATAATCTAATATTGTAAGAGCTTTCATTGTCTGCCTATAAGTCCCCTTCATTTTTCCTATGGTTCTAACTTGGTGTGCAGGGAGAAGCTAGCTTCTCCCTGCACACTACATAGCTAGCTACATAGCCGTCTTTGTTTCAAAGATAATTGTGTAGTCTAGAGCGATTTTCTAGGTTAGCTAGCCAGCTATTGTCGTTCTCCTAACGCAACGTAACGTAACCAACACTGCTAGCTAGCCAGCTAGCTCCCGAAAAGCAGCATTGTAGAAACTTCACACTCAACGGTACGACTTGATTAGGGTAGTGTCAACAACGCAGCTAGCCTACCCCAGCAGTACTGTATCATTTTAATCATTTTAGTCAATTAGATTCTTGTTACGTAAGCTTAACTTTCTGAACATTCGAGACGTGTAGTCCACTTGTCATTCCAATCTCCTCTGCATTAGCGTAGCCTCTTCTCTAGCCTGTCAACTATGTGTCTGTCTATCCCTGTTCTCTCCTCTCTGCACAGACCATACAAACGCTCCACACCGCATGGCCGCGGCCACCCTAATCTGGTGGTCCCAGCGCGCACGACCCACGTGGAGTTCCAGGTCTCCGGTAGCCTCTGGAACTGCCGATCTGCGGCCAACAAGGCAGAGTTCATCTCAGCCTATGCCTCCCTCCAGTCCCTCGACTTCTTGGCTCTGACGGAAACATGGATCACCACAGACAACACCGCTACTCCTACTGCTCTCTCTTTGTCCGCCCACGTGCTCTCGCACACCCGAGAGCTTCTGGTCAGCGGGGTGGTGGCACCGGGATCCTCATCTCTCCCAAGTGGTCATTCTCTCTTTCTCCCCTTACCCATCTGTCTATCGCCTCCTTTGAATTCCATGCTGTCACAGTTACCAGCCCTTTCAAGCTTAACATCCTTATCATTTATCGCCCTCCAGGTTCCCTCGGAGAGTTCATCAATGAGCTTGATGCCTTGATAAGCTCCTTTCCTGAGGACGGCTCACCTCTCACAGTTCTGGGCGACTTTAACCTCCCACGTCTACCTTTGACTCATTCCTCTCTGCCTCCTTCTTTCCACTTCTCTCCTCTTTTGACCTCACCCTCTCACCTTCCCCCCTACTCACAAGGCAGGCAATACGCTCGACCTCATCTTTACTAGATGCTGTTCCTCCACTAACCTCATTGCAACTCCCTCCAAGTCTCCGACCACTACCTTGTATCCTTTTCCCTCTCGCTCTCATCCAACACTTCCCACACTGCCCCTACTCGGATGGTATCGCGCCGTCCCAACCTTCGCTCTCTCTCCCCCGCTACTCTCTCCTCTTCCATCCTATCATCTCTTCCCTCTGCTCAAACCTTCTCCAACCTATCTCCTGATTCTGCCTCCTCAACCCTCCTCTCCTCCCTTTCTGCATCCTTTGACTCTCTATGTCCCCTATCCTCCAGGCCGGCTCGGTCCTCCCCTCCCGCTCCGTGGCTCGACGACTCATTGCGAGCTCACAGAACAGGGCTCCGGGCAGCCGAGCGGAAATGGAGGAAAACTCGCCTCCCTGCGGACCTGGCATCCTTTCACTCCCTCCTCTCTACATTTTCCTCCTCTGTCTCTGCTGCTAAAGCCACTTTCTACCACTCTAAATTCCAAGCATCTGCCTCTAACCCTAGGAAGCTCTTTGCCACCTTCTCCTCCCTCTTGAATCCTCCTCCCCCTCCCCCCTCCTCCCTCTCTGCAGATGACTTCGTCAACCATTTTGAAAAAGAAGGTCGACGACATCCGATCCTCGTTTGCTAAGTCAAACGACACCGCTGGTTCTGCTCACACTGCCCTACCCTGTGCTCTGACCTCTTTCTCCCCTCTCTCTCCAGATGACATCTCGCGTCTTGTGACGGCCGGCCGCCCAACAACCTGCCCGCTTGACCCTATCCCCTCCTCTCTAATCCAGACCATCTCCGGTGACCTTCTCCCTTACCTCACCTCGCTCATCAACTCATCCCTGACCGCTGGCTACGTCCCTCCTGTCTTCAAGAGAGCGAGAGTTTCACCCCTTCTGAAAAAACCTACACTCGATCCCTCCGATGTCAACAACTACAGACCAGTATCCCTTCTTTCTTTTCTCTCCAAAACTCTTGAACGTGCCGTCCTTGGCCAGCTCTCCCGCTATCTCTCTCAGAATGACCTTCTTGATCCAAATCAGTCAGGTTTCAAGACTAGTCATTCAACTGAGACTGCTCTTCTCTGTATCACGGAGGCGCTCCGCACTGCTAAAGCTAACTCTCTCTCCTCTGCTCTCATCCTTCTAGACCTATCGGCTGCCTTCGATACTGTGAACCATCAGATCCTCCTCTCCACCCTCTCCGAGTTGGGCATCTCCGGCGCGGCCCACGCTTGGATTGCGTCCTACTTCACAGGTCGCTCCTACCAGGTGGCGTGGCGAGAATCCGTCTCCTCACCACGTGCTCTCACCACTGGTGTCCCCCAGGGCTCTGTTCTAGGCCCTCTCCTATTCTCGCTATACACCAAGTCACTTGGCTCTGTCATAACCTCACATGGTCTCTCCTATCATTGCTATGCAGACGACACACAATTAATCTTCTCCTTTCCCCCTTCTGACGACCAGGTGGCGAATCGCATCTCTGCATGTCTGGCAGACATATCAGTGTGGATGACGGATCATCACCTCAAGCTGAACCTCGGCAAGACGGAGCTGCTCTTCCTCCCGGGGAAGGACTGCCCGTTCCATGATCTCGCCATCACGGTTGACAACTCCATTGTGTCCTCGTCCCAGAGCGCTAAGAACCTTGGCGTGATCCTGGACAACACCCTGTCGTTCTCAAATAACATCAAGGCGGTGGCCCGTTCCTGTAGGTTCATGCTCTACAACATCCGCAGAGTACGACCCTGCCTCACACAGGAAGCGGCGCAGGTCCTAATCCAGGCACTTGTCATCTCCCGTCTGGATTACTGCAACTCGCTGTTGGCTGGGCTCCCTGCCTGTGCCATTAAACCCCTACAACTCATCCAGAACGCCGCAGCCCGTCTGGTGTTCAACCTTCCCAAGTTCTCTCACGTCACCCCGCTCCTCCGCTCTCTCCACTGGCTTCCAGTTGAAGCTCGCATCCGCTACAAGACCATGGTGCTTGCCTACGGAGCTGTGAGGGGAACGGCACCTCAGTACCTCCAGGCTCTGATCAGGCCCTACACCCAAACAAGGGCACTGCGTTCATCCACCTCTGGCCTGCTCGCCTCCCTACCACTGAGGAAGTACAGTTCCCGCTCAGCCCAGTCAAAACTGTTTGCTGCTCTGGCCCCCCAATGGTGGAACAAACTCCCTCACGACGCCAGGACAGCGGAGTCAATCACCACCTTCCGGAGACACCTGAAACCCCACCTCTTTAAGGAATACCTAGGATAGGATAAAGTAATCCTTCTCCCCCCTTAAAAGACCTAGATGCACTATTGTAAAGTGGCTGTTCCACTGGATGTCTTAAGGTGAACGCACCAATTTGTAAGTCGCTCTGGATAAGAGCGTCTGCTAAATGACTTAAATGTAAATGTAAATGTAGAATACTGTAAGAACGGCCCATGTCCTGAATTCTGTTGCTGTACATTTCAAAAGTGCTAAACAAATAGTTAAATTTACTAACGTTATGTTCGTCTTTGCTTGCTCATTGTCTTAATCGAAATTACAAATTGCCTCTTATCCGCTTGTCGTCCCCTTATTCCATAGTTTGTACATATCAATTGTCAGTAGAAACCACATTTGTTTAAAATAAGCAAGTCAGCCATATCAGCTATGTTTATTTAAAGGCAGTAAATGAGGCTGAATGAAATGTTTCGCTGCCAGACAACGCTCCGCTTGTCATGACTCCCGCCGAAGTCTGTCCCTCTCCTTGTTCGGGTGGCGTTCGGCGGTCGACGTCACCGGCCTTCTAGCCACCGCCAATCCACTTTTAATTTTCCATCTGTTTTGTCTTAGTCTTACACACCTGGTTTCACTCACCCAATTACCTGTTTATTATTTAACCCTCTGTTCCCCATGTTTGTTTGTGAGTGATTGACCTTTGTAAATCGGTCCGTTATTGTGGGCTCGTATACTGTATTTGCCTTGTATTTTTGTATTTTGAGTAAAGTATGTTGATTACTCATTTCTGCTGTCCTGCGCCTGACTCTCTACACCAGCTACACACAGGACCCCATTACCCCGCTAATAGCCAGATGTAGCAGTGGTACGATGTTGGGACTGCTGTTGGGACAGCTTTATGTAAGCCCTAACAGTTTGTGGGCACCGTTTGTCACCGTTATAGTGCAATTAATGTATTGTGTAGTGTTGTGTTGTGTAGTGGCTTTGCTGGCATGCATTCCACTTTTTTTTGCCCCATCAAGATGAACATGCTAATTTACAGTCCCTTTACCCGCCTTATATTCAAATGCCAGTATGCTTTCTACAGACGTTGGAAGAGGCAAAATATTACAACTCAATAACAACTGATGGCAGTAGCTAACTACTGTAGGGATAGCATTTCTCAAGCCAAACAAAACGTTGTTTTTCTCAAAATAGCTAGCTGGCTGGTTTTTATGAGGCCAGCCAACACGCTCCTCACACGCTAGGAACACATCTGCTCTAATGTTATAATGAAAAGGTGTTTCGCTCCCAAAAACATGTTTTCTGGAGAGGGCTGATGACGTCGCCTACTCTATGCGCTTTCAGTAGCCTGATTGCGTCCAGGCTGAGGAGAAATCCACACACAATGCATCCCTGACCACCACCTGAAGGGGCCAGCCAGATCTGAACACAATCAGATCACAAAGCGACTTTTGTGCGTCTAGACCCATCTTTTCAATGTTATCTTTGTGTTCTGACAGCAGAAGTCACATGTAAGTGTCAAGTGTATGCATGACCTCTATCTCTTCTAAACCTCTGCCCTCCAACAAACACACACACACACACACACACACACAAAAATCCCCTGACAACTGAGCTTAATAGTATCTTCTGTTCTGATTTCAGAACTGTACTGTAGCTGAATAGCACTGGCCACTCTCATAGCAATACTTCTTGATGACCGAGCCAGGCAAGAGCAGAGCCTAATCAGTCAGGTCTCATGCTGTGCTTTTATACTGCAAATAAAGCCTACACTACACACACATGCACACACACACACACACACACACACACACACACACACACACACACACACACACACACACACTCTAAAGTCCTTCTGTTATAAACGCACGTTCAGTGTGATATGAGGCTAGTCTGCCTCCTCAGTCACACTGACAAAGTCGCCCTCAGTTGCCAACACTATCACCATGGTTACAATAGGCTTGAAGAACAAAGCCCCCCCCCCCACACACAAACACATGAATGCAAGCATGTAAGTAAGCACGGGCGCACACACACTGCTCCACCACATCTCCCACTACTCTTATGTGGGCCCTCAACAGCAAATTAATCACTTTAATTGAAATAGTTGATTGCATCACTTCACGTCGCAGCCCAGTTTAAGTGTGTGTGTGTGTGCGCATGTGTGTGTATGTGTGTGTGTGTGTGTGTGTGCTGTAGACATTAAATCTGCAGTAAAAGTGCACTAAGACTTAATAAATACAACCCTGCTGAAGAGCCATTACTCCGGTCGCTTCAGTGGGAGAACACGGGCCGGCATTATTCATGAGACACACACACATATCCATCTATGCACACATACGCACGCACACACACACTTTGCACCCATTATTAATGAGTCTGCTGACATTAACCAACACCTGAGTGGCGGGTTGTAAAAGAAGGGACATTTTTACAGAGTGACGGGGTACGCTCTAAGAAGTACAGACAGACTGTGAGCACACACACACACAGACACAATTTCCGTCTGTAGTCTGTCTTAAGCATATGAGGGAGTGAGAGATTGGTCATTAAAAACCTGAGAGAGAGACCATCACGGCATCATTAGCAATTACCACCAGCACACTGCTGCTAACTTTATTACCCCCACTTTTTATACATAGACACATTAATTCACTCTCACTACACCACAGGCTGTGGGCTTGGCAGCTAACTCACTCTCTTTCCACACACTCTCCCCACACACTCACTCACTCTCTCATTCACTCTATCCCTCTCCACCTCCTTCCCTTTTCTGGAACAAATCAAGCAAAAGAGGAATTTAAAGTGGCTCTTAATAAATGGGCCCCTCCACCCCTGTGATGATTCATCTTCTTGATCCAAGAACATCTATTCTGGCTTAAGTGACAACAATATATATCTCCAAGCTTGTGCTAATAGTCTGCTAGCCCCAGCCCCTAGTCTGCTAGCCCCAGCCATACAGAATTAATAACCATTCACTAGTCTGCTAGCCCCAGCCATAGAGAATTAATAACCATTCACTAGTCTGCTAGCCCCAGCCATAAAGAATTAATAACCATTCACTAGTCTGCTAGCCCCAGCCATAGAGAATTAATAACCATTCACTAGTCTGCTAGCCCCAGCCATAGAGAATTAATAACCATTCACTAGTCTGCTAGCCCCAGCCATAGAGAATTAATAACCATTCACTAGTCTGCTAGCCCCAGCCATAGAGAATTAATAACCATTCACTAGTCTGCTAGCCCCAGCCATAAAGAATTAATAACCATTCACTAGTCTGCTAGCCCCAGCCATAGAGAATTAATAACCATTCACTAGAAGCAAAAGAAGAGCAAGGAACCCACGCACATATACACGTATGAGCAAGTAATACACTTTCACAAGAATATACACAACAAGAATGTTGACTGTCATCATGTGCGTCTCAAATGGCACCCTGTTCCCTATATAGTGCACTATTTTTGACCAGGGCTCACTACAGTATACAGGAAATAGGGTGTCAATTGGGACATAGACATCTTCTTATTGCTCTTTGAGTGTTTAACTCCTTATTGAAATAGTGTCCACCTGGTCAGTGCAAATCTGTAGCTAGAAATTCAGCATGTCCCCGAGGGCCCTCACAGGGTGCTGCAGGAGCACCATCGAGAGCAAATTGTCAGGCTGCATCACAGCCTGGTACGGCAACTCCACCGCTGATGACCACAAGGCTCTACAGAGGGTGGTACGCTCAGCCGAGCACACCATTAGGTGCACACTGCCTACCTTCCAGGACACCTACAACACCAGGTGTCGCAAAAAGGCCTCGGGCTGTTCACCCCGCTTCCATTACTCAAATGCAGGCAATATAGGAGCATCATGGCAAAAACTGTAAGACTGGCCAATAGCTTCCACCCCCAGACCTTTACACTACCACTAGGCAGCTACCTAACCCCTCCCCTCATGCACCCTGGACTTCCTACACCTACTTCTCCTTTAAGTCCATGCTATATCCCTCTGTGAAGAGGAATGAGCAAGAAAGGGGAATAAGGTTGGATGGGAAGTGGAGAACGAGAGGGGGGCAGAGGGAGGAGGGGACGATGAGGGAGTCTGAGATGACAGGATAAAGAGGGGGGGATGAAGACTAGATAGACCAGAAAGTGTCATTAACAAACAGCCTCTCACTAAATCTTATTTACACACCAGCTGAACCCAGTCTACAGCTTGAAATGTCACCTCTACTCCTCAGCTAACACACACAACACATACTGGAGATCACACCCTCACATACAGTCTGTTAGCTGTGAGATCGTCTTCATCGTTGGGTTGGCTGTCTGGGGCTAGATAAATACACCTCTCACAGACACCCTTATCATCCAAGCTAGGCCTTGCTAGCTCTAATCCCCCTGACAACTACCTTTAAACTAACTAATAGCTTCCACCAGCATCATTTAATTGAAAATCTATGGATGCATTTATTTTAGAGCAGAGCTGAGGTGTGAGTCTCTGCTTTTATGTATTATCAAACTGCACACAATCACTAAAGGCAAGACAGCGGCAGATACTTGTGGGCAATACCTTTATCAATACAGGAACATGAAGAGGGAGGAGAGGGATGGAAAGGGACTTTTGCATGGGTGTTTGTATGTGTGTTTGTGTTAAAGAAAATTAAAGTTTATTAGTTGCATACACAGATATGAAGATGTTATCGCTTGTGTTTCTAGCTCCAACACTGCAGTAAAACATATAATTATTTTTTAAAACTATATAAACATATGCTGAGCCTTGACTAGAATACATTATACACAGTAGATATGTGGGGAAACAGTATGTAACCATTATTATAGTGACCAGTGTTCAATGACTATCTACTGTACATAAGGTAGCAGTCTCTAAGGTGTAGGAGTGTAGGATAGAGTAGTGGGTGGTAGCCAGCTAGAACAGTGTCTGAGGTTTAGGGCAGGGTCCTGGGTGGAGGTCAGCTATTGGGGACTATTTAACAGTCTGATGGCCTGGAGATAGAAGCTGTTTATCAGTCTCTCTGTAACGGCAGATTTCCTCCTCTTCGTCTGAAGAGGAGTAAGGATTGGACCAAGATGCGGTGTGTTCACGACGAATTTTAATAAGAAAAGCCTGAACACTATGAAATACAAAACAATAAACGATAACATGAAATGAACCAAACCGAAACAGTACCTGTGGTGAAAAACACAGACACGGAAACAAACACCCACAAACCAACAGTGAAACCCAGGCTACCTAAGTATGATTCTCAATCAGAGACAACTAATGACACCTGCCTCTGATTGAGAACCATACTAGGCCGAAACAGAAACCAACATAGAAACACAAAACATAGACTGCCCACCCCAACTCACGCCCTGACCAACTCACGCCCTGACCATACTAAATAAAGACAAAACAAGGGAAAATAAAGGTCAGTTGGGTATGCTGTACTGTCCATTCTAAATGATAAAAATCTTGAATACAACATGCTTGAATGTGGACTACAAATGTGTGCGTTGGCAAGGGATGTCATTATTACAGCATAAGGTAAACATTGCTTCTATCTGAGAGCACAGTGGGCAAATCTGAAATGACAAGTCATTGCCCTGGTTAAAAGTAGGGCACTATATGGGGAAAATATTGACATTTGAGACACAGGCTGTGTATTTACCTGGTCTATTGGGGTCTCCATGATAGTTACAGACACCACCGGCAAGAAGGGTAAGTCTCCTAGGATTAGAGAGTCTATGCTCCAAATGACGCCCTATGGGTCCTGGTTAAAAATAGTACAATACAAAAAGTACAGGGTTACAGGTTTGATCGCAAGTACAGATGTATGATCTTAATTTGAGACAGTTTTCTACAACAAGAAAATAATCGTGGTAGCAATCTGAAAAGTTAATTATTATGTGAATAATAATTCATGGACATTTCTGTAGGGGTTGACACATTTTCTGTACGAGAAAATGAAGTCTGAAATGTGTAAGTGGAAATTACAAAATGTAGTTTCTCAGCCTTTCTTCTCTGCAGTATGTGGAGGTGAGACAGGAAGGCTGAGAGTTCTCTGCAGTATGTGGAGGTGAGACAGGAAGGCTGAGAGTTCTCTGCAGTATGTGGAGGTGAGACAGGAAGGCTGAGAGTTCTCTGCAGTATGTGGAGGTGAGACAGGAAGGCTGAGAGTTCTCTGCAGTATGTGGAGGTGAGACAGGAAGGCTGAGAGTCATCTGCAGTATGTAGAGGTGAGAAAGGAAGGCTGAGAGTTCTCTGCAGTATGAAGAGGTGAGACAGGAAGGCTGAGAGTTCTCTGCGGTGTGTAGAGGTGGGTCAGGAAGGCTGAGAGTTCTCGGCAGTATGTAGAGGTGAGACAGGAATGCTGAGAGTTCTCTGCGGTATTTAGAGGTGAGACAGGAAGGCTGAGAGTTCTCTGCAGTTGTAACGGTTCTCATGTGGTGAAGGAGAGTCGGACCAAAATGCAGCGTGTAGATTGCGATCCATGTTTAATGAACAAACGTAACACGAATCTAAATACAAACACTACAAAACAATAAACGTAACGAAGACCGAAACAGCCTATACTAGTGTAAACTAACACAGAATAAGGACAATCACCCACGAAACACTCAAAGAATATGGCTGCCTAAATATGGTTCCCAATCAGAGACAACGATACACACCTGCCTCTGATTGAGAACCACTCCAGACAGCCATAGACTTTGTTAGATAACCCCACTAAGCCACACACCCAACACCCCACAAAACCCCAAGACAAAACACACCACAATAAACTCATGTCACACCCTGGCCTGACCAAATAAATGAAGAAACACAAAATACTTCGACCAGGGCGTGACAGCAGTATGAAGAGGTGAGAAGAATTCGAGCTTCCTCTTCTAAAAATGCACCTTTCCAGAAACAAGTCTCTTACTGTTGCCGCTTGCTATATACCACCCTCTGCCCAGAGCTGTGCCCTCGATACCATATGTGAACTTTGCCCCCCATCTATCTTCTGAACTCGTGCTACTAGGTGACCTAAACTGGGACATGCTTAACACACTGGCCATCCTACAATCCAAGCTTGATGCCCTCAATCTCACACAAATGATCAATGAACCTACCAGGTACAACTCCAAATCCGTAAACACGGGCACCCTCATAGATGTCATCCTAACTAACTCGCCTTCCAAATACACCTTTGCTGTTTTCAATCAAGATCTAAGCGATCACTGCCTCATTGCCTGCATCCGTAATGGGTCTGCGACCAAACGACCACCCCTTACCACTGTCAAATGCTCCCTAAAACACTTCTGCGAGCAGGCCTTTCTAATCGACCTGGCCGGGGTATCCTGGAATGACATTGACCTCATCCCGTCAGAAGAGGATGCCTGGTTATTCTTTAAAAGTGCCTTCCTCACCATCTTAAATAAGCATGCCCCATTCAAAAAATGCACAACTAGGAATAGATATAGTCATTGGTTCACTCCAGACCTGACTGCCCTTGAGCAGCACAAAAACATCCTGTGGCGTTCTGCATTAGCATCGAATAGCCCCAGTGTTATGCACATTTTCAGGGAAGTTAGGAACAAATATACATAGGCAGTTAGGAAAGCTAAGGCTAGCTTTATCAAACAGAAATGTTCATCCTGTAGTACAAACTCAAAAAAGTTCTGGGACACTGTAAAGAATAAGAGCACCTCGTCCCAGCTGCCCCCTGCTCTAAGGCTAGGAAACACTGTTACCACTGATAAATCCCCTATAATTGACAATTTCAGAAAGCATTTCTCTATGACTGGCCATGCTTTCCACCTGGCTACCCTTACCCCGGTCAACTGCCCAGCACCCTCCACAGCAACACGCCAATGCCCCCACCCTTTCTCCTTCACCCAAATCCAGATAGCTGATGTTCTGAAAGAGCTGCAAAATCTGGACCCCTACAAATCAGCCTGGCTAGACAATCTGGACCCTCTCTTTCTAAAATGATCTGCCGAAATTGTTGCAACCACTATTACTAGCCTGTTCAACCTCTCTTTCGTATCGTCTGAGATTCCCAAAGATTGGAAAGCTCCCGCGGTCATCCCCCTCTTCAAAGGGGGAGACACTCTAGACCCAAACTTCTACAGACCTACAGTATATCTATCCTACCCTGTCTTTCTAAGGTCTTCGAAAGCCAAGTTAACAAACAGATCACCGACCATTTCGAATCCCACCGTACCTTCTCCGCTATGCAATCTGGTTGCACCTCAGCCACGGTCAAGGTCCTAAACGACACCATAACCGCCAACGATAAAAGACATTACTGTGCAGCCGTATTCATCAACCTGGCCAAGGCTTTCGACTCTGTCAATCACCACATTCTTATTGGCAGACTCGACAGACTTGGTTTCTCAAATGATTGTCTCGCCTGGTTTACCAACTACTTCTCTGATAGAGTTCAGTGTGTCAAATCGGAGGGCCTGTTGTCCGGACCTCTGGCAGTCTCTATGGGGGTGCCACAGGGTTCAAGCCTCGGGCCGACTATACTTCTCTGTATACATCAATGATGTTGCTCTTGCTGCAATGAGGCAAGACTGTTCACACCATGTGGAAGCCATAGGAAAAATCATCTGATGTATATCCCTTTAAATGGAGGGAAGGCATGCAATGGAAAAGAGAGGTTTCAGGAGAAACAGCATTTCCTGGTTGGATTTTCCTCAGGTTTTCGCCTGCAATATCAGTTCTGTTATACTCACAGACAATGTTTTGACAGTTTTGGAAACTTTAGAGTTTGACAATTACTTTGACAATTATATGCATATTCTAGATTCTGGGCCTGAGAAATAGGCAGTTTAATTTGGATATGTTTTTCATCCAAACATCAAAATACTGTACCCTACACTCAACAGGTTAACTAACCTCCAGACGAGCTTCAATGCCATACAACTCTCCTTCCGTGGCCTCCAACTGCTCTTAAACGCAAGTAAAACGAAATGCATGCTATTCAACCGATCACTGCCCGCACCTGCTCGCCCGTCCAGCATCACTACTATTGATGGCTCTGACTTAGAATACGTGGACAACTACAAATAACTAGGTGTCTGGTTAGACTGTAAACTCTCCTTCCAGACTCACATTAAGCATCTCCAATCCAAAATTAAATCTTTAATTGGATTCCTATATCACAACAAAGCATCCTTCACGCATGCTGCCAAACATACTCTCGTAAAACTGACCATCCTACCGACCCTCGCTTCATAATCATCACCAAATCCACTGGCTACAGGTTATCTACAAGTCTCTGCAAGGTAAAGCCCCACCTTATCTCAACTCACTGGTCACTATAGCAGCACTGTTAGCAATTTTATGAATAATGACTAAACAATATTTACATTTAAATAGAACTATAATTAATTCAACTCTACCCTGTTTTACAATATCTGGTTAATAATGTTAGTTCCTAAGAAAGAGGTTATGTAGCATGGACAAGGGGTAATTGGAAATGATAACCATTGTGGAAGAAGGTATGTGTGTCTGTCTAAAGTAAGCAAAGAGGGTCATTAACCTATGTTTGAACCGACTCAGCTATAACTCTGTGGCGATTAAATAAGACAGCGAGAGCCCCTCCAGGTTTTCCGTATCTGGAACTGTCTGCTAAGTGGTAATAAACTATGGTGAGACTTCAGGAGATAATCCAGATATATTGTGTGTCATGTATGTGCTCTAGTGTGTTGGAATGAACTTTTGAACCTGCTTTGTCCTGGTCTAGAGGAGGAGATACATTTTATAACCTATGACATCATATGTAATATATAAACGGATGTACATGTTACTATGATCAGCGCGCTTTGAGAATAAATACTATTGGCTAATTTTGATTGACTGGTCTCTGTCTATTTCATGCAAATAAGGGTCTTGCAAATTCTTAGAAACAGACAGAATGATTTTAATTGAATTGGTTAATGAACACATATAGGAATTGTTAAATTCCTTTGACAAGCACCCACTCGTAGCACGCGCTCCCGCAGGTATATCTCACTGGTCACCCCTAAAGCCAATTCCTCCTTTGGTCGTCTTTCCTTCCAGTTCTCTGCTGCCAATGACTGGAACGAACTGAAAAAATCTCTGAAGCTGGAGACTCAGCTGTCAGAACACCAGCTGTCAGAACAGCTCACAGATCACTCCACCTGTACACAGCCCAACTGTAAACCCCCATCTATCTACCTACCTCATCCCCATACTGTATTTATTTATTTATCTTGCTCCTTTGCACCCCAGTATCTCTACTTGCACATTCATCTTCTGCACATCTACCATTCCAGTGTTTTAATTGCTATATTATAATTTCTTCGCCACCATGCCCTATTTATTGCCTTAAAATTAACTCCCTTATCTTACCTCATTTTCACTCACTGTATATAGAATTTTTGTTTTCTTTTGTTCTACTGTATTATTGACTAAGTTTTGTTTATTCCATGTGTAACTCTGTGTTGTTGTATGTGTCGAATTGCTATGCTTTATCTTGGCCAGGTCGCAGTTGCAAATGAGAACTTGTTCTCAACTAGCCTACCTGGTTAAATAAAGGTGAAATAAAAATAAAAAATTGGGATGTTTAGAATATAGAGAAATGCATAATGTTGTGATGCCCCACAGTTGGAATATTGGAACTTGGAGGTTGGAGGTTGGAGGAGGTTGTGTCACGTTGGTATAAGGGATTGGGAGAGAGGCGCAGGAATGCGTAACAGGGGGTTTTATTTCCTGAATTACAGCATGCCGTGTAAAGGTACGGGGACGAAGACCAAACAAACACATATACAAAACACAGGGTAGAACCCAAACAAAAGAGCGAGAAGTACCTCAAATAAATACACAATTGCACAATTTTGAACTTCTTTCGGATCAATCTGTTCATTTCTGGACAATAATTCAACCACATCCCGCTCTGTCTTAGAAAGATTACGTTGTGTTTGGTTGGAGTCAATTTTACCCTGAAACAATTTTCCACATCAAAATTCACTTTCGTGGCAAATGTATTTAGTGTGGCATTCTGGACGATGGGACAAAAAGTGGACTTGTTGGCCTCAACACGGAGGGGGAGGAAGAAATAATGGGGTAATGAAAGTCTGACAGATCCCATCTCTAAGAACATTGATTACTTTATCTTCAAGATACCACAGATGTGTTGAACAACATTAAGGAATTGAACAATATAGCTACAGCTTCATTTTTAGTCCCCATGGATGTGGAGTCTCTACACACCACCATTGAACATGAACAAGGTTTGGCAGCTATGCACCATTTCTTGAGTACCCGACCTGAAACTGAGATGCCTCCTACAGAATTCATTGTCTCACTGACTGAATGGACTCTTCATCATAACATCTTTATCTTTCAGGACCGTATTAAACAGGTCAAAGGGTGTGCCATGGGAGCTACAGCCCTTCCTATGCTGGTTTGTACTTGGCTAAACGGGAAAATTACTTCATTTTGGATCCTTCTAATAACCATTTCTTTGACCGGATTATATGGTGGGGACGCTATATTGATGATGTTTGCCTGTTTTGGTCTGGCTCAGAAGATGAACTCATTTCCTTCCACCAATACCTTAACAACATTAACCCTAACATCAAACTAACTATGGAGTACAGCAAGGATAACATTCCTTTTTTGGACCTCGGCATTAGTAAAAATGACAAAGGTTGTTTGCACACATCAATCTTTAGGAAGCCTACAGATGGGAATACCATTCTGAGGGCAGACAGCTTTCACCCCAAAAGGCTAAAAGAGAATATTCCATATGGCCAATTCCAAAGAGTCCGCAGAATTTGCGATCAGGAAACAGACTACAGTGTCAAACCTGCTGAATTGGAGAATCGCTTCTTGAATCGGGGCTACAGCGTTCGGGTCCTGAAAGATGCCGGTATAAGGGCTGGATTACTTGACAGAGGGAACTTGTTGCGAATGGGAGAGCCTCGTGATACATCAGAGAGAGTGTATGTTGTTAAAAAATACAGCACTGAAGCAGAGAACATTAAAATAATCAGTCAAAATAATTGGGGAATCATCCAAAGTGATACACTACTACGCCAAGTCTTTCCTGAGCCACCAGTCATAACCTTTAAGAGATGTCCTACCCTAAATGATAAATTAGTCCACAGTTATCTTCCGGGTGACTCTGAAAAAACTTGGCTTGACCACAAACCAAAGGGCTCTTTTAAATGGAACCATTGCAACCATTGCAGAAATATTGCACAGAATAAGTATTTTGTTGACACATCTTCCAAAATGGAGTATTACGTCAAGCATTTCATTAACCGTAAAACCACTCATGTCATCTAGAGATTGGAATGTCCACAGTGCAAGGTGTTCTACATTGGACGGACAAAGAGACGCCTTTAAGATCGCTTAGAGGAACACAAGTAAGCCATACGGGTAGGCAATGAAGACTACCCCATGGCAAGGCACTACAATTCCCTACACCATGGCAACCCTGCCTCCCTACAAGCTACGGGTATTGATCATATTCCGGCCTCTATTAGAAAAGGAGACCGTCTTAAACAGCTAAACCAAATGGAAAGTTTGGGGATTTACAAACTACAGGCCACTAAATACCCTGGTTTAAATGAAGATATGGATTTCTCACCCTTCCTGTAGCGTCGTAATGGGTCCATTTGCTGTCATCTAGTGGACATTTTGCTCTATTGCCCTCAGCTATGGTTAGACTGTTGTTGTTCATGTTTTTCTGTGTTCTAGTGTACTATATATTGCTTTCTTATTCTTGACACTTCTCCCAGTCATATTTAAGGTTAGAACTACCTTTTAGTGTTCTGACACTTCTAGCTTGTAGTTGTATTTTTATGATAAAATAGCTACAGTATTTCACCTTATAATGTGTATAGTATTGCTTACTAGGTGAGTCCAATCAACTGTGTAACCACTCCCTGTTCCAATTAGGGCTAATTGAAAAGCAGTTCAAAAGAGTACATTGTATTCCTTTTTTTTGTACTCCCTGACGAAGGCCATGCAGCCGAAATGCGTCGGTTTTTGAAAACTTTGTTTCTATTGAACATGCCATATTAATAAAGGCATTTTAATCAATTATATGAAGAGTGCCCTGGTCCTCCTTTCTTTTTGATTACCAATTTACCCCTTTTACCAAAGAGCACCTTCTATCTACCAAAATGTACTATTGTGTACCTTAATAGCGCATTCCCTTCATCCTCTTTCTACTAATTTCTAAAGACTGTTGACATCTAGTGGAAGCCATAGGAACTGCAATCTGGGTCCTAATTATTAGTCCATTGACCTCAAAACAAAACATTCCTGGATGGATTGTCCTCGGGGTTTCGCCAGCCAAATCAGTTCTGTTATACTCACAGACATTATTATTATTATATAGAGTGTTTTCTATCCAATACTACCATGCATATGCATATCCTAGCTTCTGGGCCTGAGTAACAGGCAGTTTACTTTTGGCACCTCAGTCATCCAAACTTCCGAGTACTGCCCCCTAGCCGTAAAAGGTTGTGATGAGACTTACTTATTTTCCACCATAATTTGCAAATAAATTCATTAAAAATCCTACAATGTGATTTTCTGGATTTTTTTTCTCATTTTGTCTGTCATAGTTGAAGTGTACCTATGATAAAAATTACAGGCCTCTCTCATCTTTTTAAGTGGGAGATCTTGCACAATTGGTGGCTGAATAAATACTTTTTTGCCCCACTGTATGTGTTTGCAACTGTGTGATTTAAAGCTGTGTGGTTAGGGGCCAATTAATCAGTGGTAGCTGTCACCTTGAGGAAGGCTTATGTACGTACAGTATGTGTTCGCCTCTCTCTGGGAGACACCAGCCGGGACATAAAGCTTACCTTCATTAAGGGCAAGGTAAAGGGCCCCCTCCATCCATCTCTTCCTCTCTCCACTTTTCTCCTCCTCTCTCATCTCTATCTAAGATTAATAGAGTGCTTCTGTAGAAGTAGATAGTAGATAAACCCACACATGGCATAATCACACACAAGACAGTCACAGGAAAAAAGTTTCTGTGTGCCATTGTTGTGGCATTGAAAGAAACAGTTGAGAGAGAATGTTGTTTTCTTTTGATAGACCTGTCAGTAGTTGCTATGCCGGTAATACAGTATGTTGATTTGTTAGACTCACGTGCCCAAAGTAATTGCCTTTAGAGTTTTTTCAATTGAATTATGCACATCAAACATGTTCCAGACAGAAAGATGGCACGACAAAATGCATTGAATAAACAAAGAACGTCAGACATTTGTTTCCTTGTCATGGAAGACGATAATTTAGTGTGGCAAAGAAAAACAAATTATACTTCAACCAACCTTGAGAAAACCTCCAGAAAACAAAACATAATTTACAATTTCAGAGTCTCACTGCCATTCTTTACCTTCAATTTCACCTCACCAAACATCCAGTTCACACATCTCAGCACATCCAGCCACCTCATTGGACAACCTTATAACGGCTCCTCTTTATTCTGAAACACGAATTGTCAAAACACTCAAAAGCATCGGCTGCTCCTGCTCTGTTTGGCTCCTAGTGGGATGGATTGACCGTGAGTGATGAATTAGCATAGTAATTGATAATTACTCAAAGATCAGCGGGGCCATTGTTCTCTCTGACGGCTCCGCGTGTTCCCACTCAGATTTAGGTCAGCTAAAAGGAGATGTATAATTGAGTGCCTTGTGACTTAATTAACGATCTTACACTAATTACAGCAGAATGAATGGAGATGGAGGAGAGAGGGAGGCCCCACATTATGTTGTGATTGTCAGAGCAAGTGTTATCGGGGAGCTCACCTGGCCTTTATGGAAATCGCTTTTGCTAGAATCACACACACACACACACACACACACACACACACACACACACACACACACACACACACACACACACACACACACCATGGTGCACGCACGCACATATACACATACACCTACAGACACACCCTATTGGGCTTTGAGTCATGGGGAGTGTCTTAATTTTGAGGAGAGATGTTCAGAGTGGATTTGAAATTCACCAATAGCCCTCCCCGGTCTCTCTCTTTCTAGTGTTGCACAGATCATTTAGATCCATCTCTAAATGCATTTGCTGGTGGTGGTTTTGCCTTTTTTTCTATCTTCATGTCTCTTATCAATGTAGCCATTTTTCTACCTAATTTCTCTTATCATTGTAGCCTTTTTTCTACCTCATTTCTCTTATCATTGTAGCCATTTTTCTACCTAATTTCTCTTATCGTTGTAGCCTTTTTTCTTCCTCATTTCTCTTATCAATGTAGCCTTTTTTTTAACCTCATTTCTCAGTCTTCTTCTCTACACCCTTCTTTGTACAGTACCTCTTTCACGTTGCCTTCCCACCACTAACCTCCCCTCTCTCTCACCCTCTCTCTTCCATTTTTCTCCATTGATCTGTAATTTTCCTCCTCTGTCCTGCCTGTCAGTGTCTCCTGTCTGTCAGCTAATCTGACAATGGCAAGCTAACGACTGACACAGTTTCCTCTGCGTTTAATGACGAGTAAATCATTCCATCACTTCAACACATGCAACTTCACACCATGACACAAGAAAGACAGAAACCCAGAGAGAGAAAGAAGGAAAAAGGATTCCAGCTGTTTGTTAACTGATTTTTTCTCCTCCTTTCAGAGTTCGTTCTCTTCATCTGTCCCGGTTCCTCCTATTTCTGTCAAGACGAGTGAGAATTCAGTGAGCAGGATCCTGTGTTGGAGGATGCTCACTGGGGCCCCACCGCACCAACCATTAGCATTTCAAAGCCCTCTCCTTTATGGCTATAATTCCATCTAAAGCAATTACTAAATGAACATTCATAAGTACTGACTAGGATTAAAAAAAGAAGAGTTGCCTGCATTGGCAATGAAGAGAAGAGACGATAGGATGAACGGGATCAAAAGTGTGGTAATTCCAATGGTAACAAGGATGGGAATTTGAGGGGCTCTAAATCAAATCGTGTTCGTCACATGCTTCGTAAACAACAAGTGTTTACTAGCCCTTCCCAACAAAGCCGAGAGAAAGAAAATAGAGAAATAATAGAAAAGTAAAACATGGAATGATAAAAGTAATAAGAGAAACACAATGAGTAATGACAACTTGGCTATATACAAGTGGTATCAGTACCGAGTCGATGTGCAGGGGTACGATAGGGGGAGAAGAAGGGAGGGAGGTGATAGGCCCCACTGTGGGAGAAGAAAAGTGTGGGAATCTGGTGGGAGAGAGGAACCTATATATAGGGTCTGAGGGAAAAGTGGCAGTTACTCTAGAATATAATTCCTGATTACCTGAGAGATACAAGCCCAGGCGACAAAATACGGAATGAAGGAAAGGTCCCCGAGAGGAGTGTTTATTTTTTAAATTTTTTAACCAGCATGCTATTGCCTTGCTCATTCCGAGCTTCAACTGAAACAACCAAAGGTATAGAACTAATTATCTATCTGTCAGCCAGCCAATGAATTGACGGACTGGTCTGCAATATCCTTCAGACCTTTGCTGGTCCATTGAGCAGAACATTTTGAATGATTCTGTGAAGAGAAGGCTACTCCCATAAGCACACAATACAATTAATGTGAAATGCTATACGATTCAGTTTGACTGATGGATTGTAGTTGCTGAACTTTCAAACCACTGTCTCTTATCCCATCTCTTATTGGGAGGTGCCAGTCAAAAGTTTGGACACACCTACTCATTTCATTTGTATTTTTTTTTTTTTTTTTTTTTTACTATTTTCTACATTATAGAATAATAGTGAGGACATCAAAACTTTGAAATAACACACATGGAATCATGTAGTAACCAAAAATATGTTTATATTTATAGATTCCTCAAAGTAGCCACCCTTTGCCTTGATGACAGCGTTGGGATTCTCTCAACCAGCTTCATGAGGTAGTCACCTGGAATGCATTTAAATTAACAGGTGTGCTTTGTTAAAAGTTCATTTTTGGAATGTCTTTCCTTCTTAATGTGTTTGAGCCAATCAGTTGTGTTGTGACAAGGTAGGAGTGGTATACAGAAGACAGCCCTATTTGGTAAAAGACAAAATCCATATTATGGCAAGAACAGCTCAAATAAGCAAAGAGAAAAGACAGTCATTACTTTAAGACATGAAGGTCAGTCAATCCGGAACATTTCAAGAACTTTGAAAGTTCAAAGTGTCGCAAAAACCATCAAGCGATATGATGAAACTGGCTCTCATGAGGACCGACACAGGAAAGGAAGACCCAGAGTTACCTCTGCTCCAGAGGATAACTTCATTAGAGTTAACTGCACCTCAGATTGCAGCCCTAATAAATGCTTCACAGAATTCAGATAACAGACACATCTCAACATCAACTGTTCAGAGAGGACTGCGTGAATCAGGTCGAATTGCTGCAAAGAAACCACTACTAAAGGACACCAATAATAAGAAGAGACTTGCTTGGGCCAAGAAAAATGAGGAATGGACATCAGACCAGTGGAAATCTCTCCTTTGGTCTGATGAGTCCAACCATCGTATCTTTGTGAGATCCAGAGTAGGTGAACAGATGATCTCCACGTGTGTGGTTCCCACTGTGAATCATGGAGGAGGAGTTGTGATGGTGTGGTGGTACTTTGCTGGTGACACTGTTGGTGATTTATTTAGAATTCAGGGCACACTTAACCATCATGGGCACACAGCATTCTGCAGCAATAAGCCATCCCATCTGGTTTACCCGTAGTGGGACTATAATTTGTTTTTCAACAGGAAAATGATCCAAAACACACCTCCATGCTGTGTAAGGGTTATTTGACCAAGAAAGAGAGTGATGGAGTGCTGCATCAGATGACCTGGCCTCCACAATCACCTGACTTTAACCCAATTGAGATGGTTTGGAATAAGTTGGATCACAAAGTGAAGAAAAAGCAGCCAACAAGTGCTCAGCATATGTGGGAACTCCTTCAAGACTGTTGGTAAAGCATACCTCATGAAGCTGGTTGAGAGAATGCCAAAGTGTGCAAAGTTGTCATCAGGACAAAGTGTGGCTACTTTCAAGAATCTGAAAAACAAAATATATTTAGATTTGTTTAACAATTATTTGGTTACAACATAATTCCATATGTGTTATTTCAGAGTTTTGATGTCTTAACTATTATTTTACAATGTAGAATATAGTCAAGATACAGAAAACCCTTTGAATGAGTAGATGTGTCCAAACTTTTGACTGGTATTGTATGTCCAGACAGAAATTCCAAGGTACAGACAGAACTTATTGGGAGGTATGTACAGACAGAACTTCCAAGGTGCAGACATAACTTATTAGGAGGTGTGTATAGGTAGAACTTCCCAAGGTTCACAGGAAGTTGGAGTTACTGTACAAGATTGACCCTTTCTCCCTTCTCAATGTTAATTTTCTTTCGATTCACCTTCCCCTTTTAACTCCACCTCAGTACGTATCCACTCCCCCCCCCGCCCCTGGTTTCCCCTCTTCTCCTTCACTCTTCTGTTCTTTTTCATTCTCTAGTTATTGTGAACATCATCATTATTTAATGATAAGACAGTTGCGGAGAGGAACCAAAGGGCATTGGTCTAGGGTTGAAATGAAACTACGAGAATGAAACACTAATACTATAACTTTGTCGACTGTAAGGAAGAAGTTTGGTTTTTAGGCAGTCCCTAGCTTTATCTAACAGGTAGAGAAGCAGGCAGCAACCCTTGTCTGGTTTATATATTAAGGTACAGTACATTGGAGAACAGCATAAAGGTCATTTGGTGCATGTGTACCTTGCTTTATTAATGATAATCTAACAGACAAATATATTTCAGAAATGTCTTTGCAAGGTCAGTGAGTAGACAGTATTCACTGAGAGAATATTGTTTGAATATTATTTTGCTTGGAACACTGCAATGTACAGTATACACAGCATTTGGGAAAATGTGCTCTGTAAATATTGAAGTCTGCTGCATGTTTTTCACAGATTGTCTGTCAATCAATATCTGTGTAGACATAGACCTTAAAACCTCTTAAGGTATAGGGGGCAGCATTTTCACTTTTGGATAAATAGCGTGCCCAATTTCAACTTCCTGCTACTCATGCCAGGAATATAAGATATGCATATTCTTAGTAGATTTGGATAGAAAACACTCTGAAGTTTCTAAAACTGTTTGTGAGTATAACAGAACTTATGTAGCAGGCAAAACCCCGAGGACTAACTGTTCAGAATCCTTTTTTTTGGCCTCCCTTTTTGGAATCCTTTGTCTGTTCCCCGAGTTGTCATTGGCAAGTGATATTTCTTAAGAACCTGTTTTCAGTTCCTACCGCTTACACTGGATGTCACCAGTCTTTGGAATTTGGATGAGGTTATTCATTTGTGCAATGAAGAAGAAGGCCATCTAGGAACTGGGTAACACTGTTGAGAGTTGAACAAGACGTGAAAAGGAGCATGGTTTGTTTTCTTCCTGTATTGAAAACAGATTGCCCCGTCTACAATTTTATCGATTATTAACGTTTAAAAATAGTTGTAAGTTGAATTACAAAAGTAGTTTGAAGAACTTTGGTAAAGTTTATAGGCAACTTTTGAAATATTTTGTAGTGACGTTGCGTTTCTTGGAAGCTGTTTTTTCTGGATCAAACACGTCAAATAAATGGACATTTGGATATATATGGACGGAATTAATCGAACAAAAGGACCAATTGTGATGTTTATGGGACATATTGGAGTGCCAACAAAAGAAGCTCGTCAAAGGTAATGCATTTTATTTCTGTGTTTTGTGTAGCGCCTGCAGGGTTGAAATATGCTACTTTCTTTGTTGACATTGTGCTATCATCAGATAATAGCTTCTTATGCTTTTGCCGAAAAGCCATTTTAAAATCTGACATGTTGGCTGGATTCACAACGAGTGTAGCTTTAATTGAGTATCTTACATGTGTGATTTAATGAAATTTGTGTGATTTAAATTTGCCGCGCTGCATTTCCCCTGTTTTTTGCCCAAGTGGGACGCGACTGTCCCCTAGCCCCTAGAGGTTTTAAGCACAGATCTAAGATCAGCTCACTGTCCCCCAATCCTAATCTTCACCATGAGGTGGCGATTCACAAAACTGCTCTTAGACCATTGTCTACGTACAACCCCCTCCTTTACACTCTATTGTGTTAATGCAGCTGAAGTGACACCTGCCTACTCCTTCCATCTTGCTTGTCCCTTTCAGCTGAACCTCACCGAGACAACAAAAGCATTCTGCTTGCTCTCCTGATGCATCCTAAATGGCACACTATTCGCTATAGAGTGCAATACTCAGAGCTCTATGGGTCTATTAGGGAATGTAAAGGGAATAGGGAGCCATTTGGGACACCGTCCCTATCTCGTTTCCTTGTTCTTTTTTTCACGTCTGCAATTAATGTGTTTACATCTCAGCCTTTCCTGGTTCTTCAAAGACCCATCAAGGGAACAGCTCTCTCTCCAACCAACAAAGTCCTCCCTCTCTCTTTCTCTCTTTCTCTTTCCATCCCTCACCAACCCATTTCCATCCCTCTCTCTCTACTGTATCACTCTGGCCTGAAAAATAAGCTTTGACACATCAGGGAGGAAAAGGGTACAGTATATAGAACGAATTGCGGATCTGCAATCCTCAACAACAGGTGACACACTTGTGAGAGAAGTCATGGTGATGGCCATGAAGACGTCTCTGTTGAAAATGCCAACAGCACCAACAGCAAAATCTACTTCCCTTAGCAATCCTTCTCTGTGTCTATTTCTATGTATTCAATTGATGATTCCCAAGATACAGGCTGAGCAACACTACCAACAGTTACTCATTTCAGACTTATGATTTGAGCCACTTAAATGGCTCTCGAGAGTTACACCAGTCTCCAGAGTGGTGCACTTTGGGATATGACTACTGACTCCTCACGGCACTGTGATTTGCCTAATCTGGTATGGCCTCTGGGAGAGGAGTAAGACTCCAACTGGCTGTTAACAATCCTACCTCCCTCATCTGTCTCTCTCTCTTTCTCTTTTCCTCTCTTTCTCCACTGCATTCCCTCTCACACATCATCCTCTCTCTCCCACCACCACAGCACATACAGGTGTATCCAGTCAGAGAAAGTAGATGGTGTTACATAACACACAGGTGTATCCAGTCAGTGAGACTAGATGGAGTTAGATAACACACAGGTGTATCCAGTCAGTGAGAATAGATGGAGTTAGATAACACACAGGTGTATCCAGCCAATGAGATTAGATGGTGTTAGATAACACACAGGTGTATCCAGCCAGTGGGAATAGACGGTGTTAGACAACACATTAAATGAGATGGACCAGCCAGTGAGAATAGACGGTGTTAGATAACACATTAGATGAGACCGACCACCCATATCATGGTGTCTCAGTAAACTGATGTCTTAAGAAACCTGCGATGTCAAAAGTAGAGTATCGGCCCAGGTTAAAAATATTATGCAGGACAAGATGACGCCGGTAGACATGGACACCCTGTTCTTTAGCTCCTAAGCAACTTTGCAGTTTTTATTTTTTTGTTTTGTTATTCATCACATTACTTGCTCAGAACTATTTTTGCATTGAAACTACAGCTGAAAATAACTTTTGGATATTAGAAAGGTGTTCACTCACCAGCATTTTGACCAGAAATGTGACTTTCCTGAATTGGAACCTTTGTTCTTACCCCTGGAGGCAATTACACTCATCCCAGAGGTTGCTCCAGGACTCTGCCGATGGAGAAAAGGTCTATGGAGTAAACTTGTAATCCGAATCAAGAGGCGTGCATGCCATCCATCACTTCGGTACACATTACTCGCTAATGTTCAGTCCCTGGAAAATAAAGTAGACAAGCTCAGGGCGAGGATATCCTTCTAGAGAGACATCAGTGACTGTAACATACTCTGTTTCACGGAATCATGGCTCTCTCCAGATATACTCTCCCCGTCCATACAGCCAGCTGGGTACTCAGTACATCGCGCAGACGGTAAGAAAGAACTCCCCGGGAAAAAGAAAGGCAGAGGAGTGTATTTGATGATTAACTACTCATGGTGGGATTGTGGTAAGGTACAGGAAATCAAGTCCTTTTGTTCACCTGACCTGGAATACCTCAATCAAATGGCGACTGCATTAGCTCCCAATATAATTCTCTTCGGTCATCGTCACATTGTATATTCCCCCTCAAGCTGGTATCATAACAGCTCTCAAGGAGAAAACACTTGACTTTGTGCAAACTGGAAATCGCATATCCTGAGCACACATTTATTCTAGCTGGGGACACTAATAAAGCAAATCTGAGGAAAATGCTACCGAAGTTTAATCAACACATTGCCTGCGCTACTGACGCCTCAAACTCTTGACCATTGCTACTCTCCCTTCCGGGTCGGCTACAAGGCCTTCTCCAGCCCTCCCTTCCTCAAATCAGATCCCACCTCCATTCTGCTCCTTTCTTCATATGGGCAGAAACTCAAACAGGAAGTACCAGTGGTAAGGACTGTTCATCGTTGGTCTGACCAATCGGAATCTATGCTTCTCACGAGGATGGTGAGCTCTCGCTCTCTGTGGCCAACCTGAGTAAGACATTTAACTGTATTAACCCTCGCCCAGACAGCATCCCTAGCCGCATCCTCAGGGTATGTGCAGACCAGCCGGCTGGACTGTTGATGGACATATTTACTCTCTGCCTATCCCAGTCTGGTGTCCCTAATTGCTTCAAGATGTCCTCCATTGTTCCTGTACCCAAGAAAGTGAAGGTATTTTAACTTAGTGACTCTCGTCACATAGCACTTACTTATGTCATCATGAAGTGTTTTGTGAGGCTCTTTAATATGACTAGGGGTTCCGCTAGCGGCACCCCTCAACAACATTCCGCTGAAAAGGCAGCGAGCGAAATTATTTTTTATTTTTTTTAAATATGTCACTTTTACACATTAACAAATGCAATACACCAAATGAAAGAAACTTCTTGTTAAGGATCATATCACCTCCACTTTAGCCGACACCCTAGACCCACTGCAATTTACATACCACCCCAATAGATCCACGGATGATGCAATCACCATCGCACTGCACATTACCCTATCCCATCTGGACAAAAGGAATACCTATGTGAGAGTGCTCTTCATTGACTACAGCTCAGCCTTCAACAGCATAGTACCCGCCAAGTTCATCAATAATTTCGGGGCCCTAGGTCTGAACCCCACCCTGTGCACCTGGGTCCTGGACATCCTGATGGGCCGCCCTCCAGATGTTGAAGGAAGGCAACAATACCTTTGTTACCCTGATCCCCAACACAGGGACCCTACAAAGGTGTGCGCTCAGCCCCCTCCTGTACTCCCTGTTCACCCATGACAGCATTGCTACGCATGTCTCCAACTCAATCATCAAGTTTACACACGCCACAACAGTGGTAGGCCTGATAACCAACAACGATGAGACAGCCTACAGGGAGAAGGTGAGCACCCTGGTGGAGTGGTGCCAGGAAAATAGCTTCTCCCCTCAAGGTAAAAAAAGAATTACGAGCTGATAGTGGACTTCAGAAGATAGCAGAGGGAGCACGCCCCCATCCAATTCGATGGGGCCACAGTGGAGAAGGTGAAAAGCTTCAAGTTGCTCGGGGTACACATCACTAACAATCTGAAATGGTCCATCCACACAGACAGTTTGGTGAAGAAGGTGCAACTGCTGCCCTATGTACAAAGTCATGGAACACCGGTCACGTTTATAAAGTTTACTGTTTTACACATTTCATATGTACAGTTGAAGTCGGAAGTTTACATACACTTAGGTTGGAGTCATTAAAACTCATTTTTCAACCACTCCACAAATTTCTTGTTAACAAACTATAGTTTTGGAAAGTGGGTTAGGACATCTACTGTGTGCATGACACCAGACATTTTTCCAACAATTGTTTACAGATTATTTCACTTATAATTCACTGTATCACAATTCCAGTGGGTCAGAAGTTTACATACACTAAATTGACTGTGCCTTTAAACAGCTTGGAATATTCCAGAAAATGATGTCATGGCTTTAGAAGCTTCTGATAGGCTAATTGACATAATTTGAGTCAATTGGAGGAGTACCTGTGGATGTATTTCAAGGCCTACCTTCAAACTCAGTGCCTGTTTCCTTGACATCATAGGAAAATCAAAAGAAATCAGCAAAGACCTCAGAAAAAACATTGTAGACCTCGACAAGTCTGGTTCATCCTTGGGAGCAATTTCCAAACGCCTGAATTTCCCATATTCATCTGTACAAACAATAGTAAGCAAGTATTAATACCATGGGACCACGCAACCGTCATACCGCTCAGTAAGGAGACGTGTTCTGTCTCCTAGAGATTAACTTACTTTGGTGTGAAAAGTGCAAATCAATCCCAGAACAACAGCAAAGGACATTGTTAAGATGCTGGAGGAAACCGGTACAAAAGTATCTAGGTCCACAGTATAACGAGTGCTATGTCGACATAACCTGAAAGGCTGTTCAGCAAGGACAAAGTCACTGCTCCAAAACCGCCATAAAAAACAGACTACGGTTTGCAACTGCACATGGGGACAAAAAATGTCCTCCGATTTGATGAAACAAAAATAGAACTGTTTGGCCATAATGATCATCATTATCTTTGGTGGAAAAAGGGGGAGGTTTGCAGGCCGAAGAAAACCATCCCAACCGTGAAACACGAGGGTGGGAGCATCATGTTGTGGGGGTACTTTGCTGCAAGAGGGATTGGTGCACTTCACAAAATAGATGGCATCATGAGGGAGGGAAATTATGTGGATATATTGAAGCAACATCTCAAGACATCAGTCAGGAAGTTAAATCTTGGTCGCAAATGGGTCTTCCAAATGAACAATAACCTCAAGCATACCTCCAAAGTTGTGGCAAAATGGCTTAAGGACAACAAAGTCAAGGTATTGGAGTGGCCATCACAGAGCCCTGACCTCAATCCCATAGACAATTTGTGGGCAGAACTAAAAAAGCCTGTGCGAGCAAGGAGGCCTACAAACCTGACTCAGTTACAGCAGCTCAACTTATTGTGGGAAGCTTGTGGAAGGCTACCCGAAACTTTTTCCCCAAGTTAAACAAATGAAAGGCAATGCTACCAAATACTAATTGAGTGTATGTAAACTACTGACCCACTGGGAATGTGATGAAAGAAATAAAAGCTGAAGTAAATCATTCTCTCGACTATTATTCTACTACTATTATTCTACTATTATTCTGACATTTCAAAACCTTTAAATAACATGGCGATCCTAACTGACCTAAAACAGAACATTTTTACTAGGATTAAATGTCAGGAATTGTGAAAAACTGAGTTTAAATGTATTTGGCTAAGGTGCATGTAAACTCTGACTAATTACAAGTCAAGGCCTATACTATTTAACTATTGCCGTACATATATTATTCTATCCTAAATATTCTACAGATATACTAAATACTCTATCCATATACTGCCTGTACATTCCATCATATATATATATATATATATATATAGTTAATGTTGACAATTGTAAATGTTGTAAATGACTATCGTAGCTGTAAATGGCCGATTATTTATTGAATATCTACTGTAAACAGATGCCCATTATCAGCAATCATCACTCCTGTGCTCCTATGGCACGTTGTGTTAGCTAATCCAAGTTTATCATTTGAAATGCTTATTGATCATTAGAAAACCCTTTTTCAGTTATGTTAGCATAGCTGAAAACTGATGTCCTGATTAAAGAAGCAATAAAATTGGCCTTCTTTACACTAGTTGAGTATCTGGAGCATTAGCGTTTGTGGGTTTGATTACAGGCTCAAAATGGCCAGTTTCAACGTCAAGAGGACAAGTACATTAGAGTGTCTAGTTTGAGAAACAGACGCCTCACAAGTCCTCAACTGGCAGCTTCATTAAATAGTACCCGCAAAACAACAGTCTCAACTTCAACAGTGAAGAGGCGACTCCGGGATGCTGGCCTTCTAGGCAGAGTTTCTCTGTCCAGTGTCTGTGTTCTTTTGCCCATCTTAATCTTTTCTTTTTATTGGCCAGTCTGAGATATGGCTTAGAAGGACAGCATCCCGGAGTCACCTCTTCACTGTTGAAATTGAGACTGGTGTTTTGCGGTTACTATTTATTGAAGCTGCCAGTTGAGGACTTGTGAGGCGTCTGTTTCTCAAACTAGACACTCTAATGTACTTGTCCTCTTGCTCAGATGTGCACCGGGACCTCCCACTCCTCTTTCTACTCTGGTTAGAGACAGTTTGCGCTGTTCTGTGAAGTAAGTAGTACACAGCATGGTACCAGATGTTCAGATTCTTGGCAATTTCTCGCATGGAATAGCCTTCATTTCTCAGAACAAGAATAGACTGACGAGTTTCAGATGAAAGGTCTTTGTTTCTTGTCATTTTAAGCCTGTAATCAAACCCACAAATGCTGATGCTCAGATACTCAACTAGTCTAAAGAACGGTGGTTTGCTTCTTTAATCAGAACAGAACATAATTGCAAAAGATTTCTAGTGATCAATTAGCCTTTTAAAATTATAAACTTGGATTAGCTAACACAACGTGCCATTGGAACACAGAAATTATGGTTGCTGATAATAGGCCTCTGTACGCCTATGTAGATACTCCATAAAAAAATTGCCTTTCCAGCTTCAATAGTCAGTTACAACATTAACAATGTCTACACTGTATTACTGATCAATTTGATGTTATTTTAATGGACAATTTTTTTTATTTTCTTTCAAAACCAAGGACATTTCTAGGTGACCACAAACCTTTGATCAGTATTGTATACATAGCCCGTTGAAGGCTGAGCTCTAGTCAATGAACAAAGATATATCCCGGACTCTAACATTTTTTTCTAATATTTCTATATTTCAAAATTCCATCCTGTATTGTTTTGTGTTGTTAGATAGTACTAGACTGTTGGAGCTTGGGACACAAGCATTTCGTTACACCTGCAATAAGATATCCTAAATATTCGCATGCGACCAATACAATTTGATTTTATTTGATGTTGGGAATAGGGTGCCATTTGGGATACAAGTATTACAAGCATTGAATAATATAGATATTTGTTTTGACAGGTGGGCTATAAATGGTAACAACTCTCAGCTTTGTGTATTACATAATACACAAAGTTTCCTACCTACTTTAAGCACTTTACCTCTGAATGTGGCACAAACGTAACTTCTTCCCTTCTTCCCCCAAATCTAACTCATCCCACTCCATTTCTCGCTTTCCTCTCTACCAACAGTGAGACAGATCAAGTGAGTCCAACGCCTCGTATCTTAACCATCCAGGTAGGCAGCTCTTCACGTATGCAATATATTCATGTGACTTAGTTTCCCAGATGCTGAGTTTAAATTACACTGAGACGAAACGTCTGGGAGGGGCAAGGTGAGATCTGTGAAGTTCCCTGCCAGGTATGTGCTACACGTGTAAAGCCAGGCAGAAACAAGTCGTACTGATAATACCAGACGGCATATTGATGCACCCGAGCGACCCTTTTCATTTCAGGCTCCATTTGGTTGGCTCCTGTGCAAAAACTATCACTGCTGCTGTGGGACTTCCTGGATGGGGGTGGGGGGGTGCAGAGAGAGAGTGAGAGAATATACTCTAACCACTTCGAAAATTGGAAAACACAAAACAAACAACACAAAGAGTTCTCTATTCAAAATGGAGATGTTAGGGTAAACCACTTCTCCAATCTTTTTGGACCTTTAACAAAAAATAAACAGTAAAAACATATACATGTTCAAATACAAATAATAGAATCAACTGGATTCTCCAATTACATTGAAAGAACTACAGGACAAAAGATAAACTCTCCAACCCGAAAAGGCCTGTGGTGTTGATGGTATCCTCAATGAAATGATAAGATACAAAGGCAACAAATTCCAAATGGCTGTACTTAAACTCTTTAACATCATCCTTAGCTCTGGCATTATCCCAAATATTTGGAACCAAGGACTGAGTACCCCAATCCACAAAGTGGAGGAAAATTTGACCCCAATAACTACTATGGGATATGCGTCAACAGCAACCTTTGTAAAATCCTCTGCATTTTCCTTAACAGCAGACTCGTACATTTCCTCAGTGAAAACAATGTACTGTGCAAATGTCAAATTGGCTTTTTACCAATTTACAGATCACGTATTCACAGACCATGTATTCACCATGCACACCCTAATTGACAAACGAACAAACCAAAACAAAGGCAAAGTCTTCTCATGCATTGTTGATTTCAAAAAAGTCTGACTCAATTTGGCATGAAGGTCTGCTATACAAATTGATGGAAAGTGGTGTTGAAGGAAATACATACGCATGATCAAATCTATGTAGACAAACAACAAGTGTGCGGTTAAAATTGCAAAGGAACACACGTTTCTTGCCACAGGGCCGGGGGGTGAGACAGGGATGCAGCTTAAGCCCCACCCTCTTCAACAAAAATACAAATAAATTGGCGAGGGCACTAGAACAGTCTGCAGCACCCGGCCTCACCCTACTAGAATCTGAAGTCAAATGTCTACTGTTTGCTGATGATCTGGTGCTACTGTCCCCAACTAAGGAAGGCCTACAGCAGCACATAGATATTCTGCACAAATGCTGCCAGACCTGGGCTCTGACAGTAAATCTCATTAAGACAAAAACAAAGATGTTCCAAGAAAGGTCCAGTCACCAGGACCACAAATACAAATTCCATCTAGACACAGTTGCCCTATAGCACACAAAAAACTATACATACCTCGGCCTAACATCAGTGCCACAGGTAACTTTCACAAAGCTGTGAACGAGCTGAGAGACAAAGCCAGAAAGGCCTTCTATGCCATCAAAAAGAACATCAAATTTGACATACCAATTAGGATCTGGATAAAAAAACTTGAATTAGTTATAAAATCCATTTCCTTTTATGGTCGTGAGGTCTGGGGTCCACTCACCAACCAATAATTCACAAAATGTGACAAACACCAAATTGAGACTCTGCATGCTGAGTCCTCCATGTACAACGTAAAACACAAAATAATGCATGCAGAGCAGAATTAGGCCGATACCCGCTAGTTATCAAAATCCAGAAAAGAGACGTTCAATTCTACAACCACCTAAAAGGAAGCGATTCCCAAACCTTCTGTAACATAGACATCACATAAAAGACATGAACCTGGAGAAGAGTCCCCTAAGCAAGCTGGTCCTGGGGCTCTGTTCACAAACACAAACAGACCCCACAAAACCCTAGGACAGCAACACAATTAGACACAAAAAGATAATTATTTGTCACATTGGAAAGAATTAACAAAAAAACTGAGCAAACTAGAATGCTACTTGGCCCTAAACAAAGAGTACACAGTGGCAGAATACCTGACCAGTGTAACTGACACAAACTTAAGGAAAGCTTTGACTATGTACAGACTCAGTGAGCATAGCCTTGCTATTGAGAAAGGCTGCCGTAGGCAGTCCTGGCTCTCAAGAGAAGACAACCTACTCTCCTGCCAAATGTATGACAGTATTAGAGACACATGTTTACCTCAGGTTTCACAGATCCACAAATAATTAGAAAACAAATCCAATTTTGATAAACTCCCATAACTTCTGGGTGAAATACCACAGTGTGTGTCACGTTCTGACCTTTATTTCCTTTGTTTTGTATTTATTTAGTATGGTCAGGGCGTGAGTTGGGTGGGCAGTCTATGTTTGTTTTTCTATGTTTTGGGGTATTTCTATGTTTCGGCCCAGTATGGTCCTCAATCAGAGGCAGGTGTCATTAGTTGTCTCTGATTGAGAATCATACTTAGGTAGCCTGGGTTTCACTGTGTGTTTGTGGGTGATTGTTCCTGTCTCTGTGTTTGCACCAGATAGGACTGTTTTGGGTTTTCACGTTTTTGTTAGTTTGTTCATGTGAAGTGATTTATTAAAACATGAATAACCACAACGCTGCATTTTGGTCCGCTTCTCCTTCACCACAGGAAAACCCTTACAGAGTGCCATCACAGCAGCAAGATGTGTGACCTGTTGCCACAAGTAAAGGGCAACCAGTAAAGAACAAACACCATTGTAAATACCCATATTCATGTTTATTTATTTTCCCTTTTGTAATTTCACTATTTGCACATTGTTACAGCAGTGTTTATTTGAAAAAACATTTGAAATGTCTTCATTCTTTTGGAAGTTCTGTGAATGTAATGTTTACTGTTTTTATTGTTTATTTCACAATTGTTTATTATCCACGTCACATGCTTTGGCAAGGTTTACATGTGTTTCCCATACCAATAAAGCCCTTGAATTGAATTGAGAGAGAGTGACATCGCACCTCCTCTGTGCCTGGACATGTGCGTATAAGAATATATTTATCTGTTTGTATGTGTCTGCCCACGACCTGTTAGTTGCCTACAATATAGCCAATATCATGTAAGCCCAAACAATGCACCATGCAGGTGTTGGACACATCTGTATGATATTTTTAAAACTGTCCTTGTGAGTGGTGGTGGCCCGTGTCAGCAGCACTGTGTTTTCCTCAAAGCGGGCGAGGAAGGTGTTTAGCTTGTCCGGGAGCAAGACTATGGTGTCCCTGACGTGGTTGGTTTTCCCTTTATAATCCATGCTACATACATCTCAGATCTGATTCCTGGATACAGATTAAGCCTAGTCCTGAACTTAAAAAGCATGTTCGATTCTTGTAGAAAATTGTTTGTCGAGGACTAGTATTTATCAGTGTCCCGGAAATCAGCCTGTAATGTATAAACATGAACCCTATGTGACCTGAGAACCTATAAACGAACACCTCAAATATGTATGACCTTTCCAGAGATCATACTTGCTTCATGCTGACAGTACACCACGGTACAGTAGCGTTAGAGTCAACAACAGGTTTTCAGTGAGTTAAAATGCTTTGCTAAAAGCTTGTTGTGGTGCAAAAGCAAGCGGGAGGGAACTGGATGTACAGATATGTGATACAGAGGGGAGTACACCGTACCTCCACAATACTAAGCTAATGGACAAAGTGAAAACAAGGAAGCCTGTACAAATATTCCAAAACATGTATCCTGTCTGTAAAATGTCACTAAAGTAATACTGCAAAAAATGAGGCAAAGCTATTTTGTGTTGAATGTCTGGGGCAAATCCAATGCAACACATTACTAAGTACCACTCTCCATATTTTCAAGCATAGTGGTGGCTGCATCATGTTATGGGTATGCTTGTAATCGTTAAGGACTGGAATGGAGTTAAGCACAGGCAAATCCTAGAGGAAAACCTGGTTGAGGCTGCTTTCCACTAAACACTGGGAGAATAATTCACCTTTCAGCAGGACAATAACCTAAAACACAAGGCCAAATCTACACTGAAGTTCCTTACCAGCAAGACAGCAAATGTTCCTGAGTGGCTGAGTTACAGTTTTGACTTAAATCTGCTTGAATATCTATGGCAATACCTGAAAATGGTTGGCTAGAAATGGTCAACAACCCATTTGAAAGAGCTTGATGAATTTTGAAAATAATAATGGGCAAATGTTGCACAATCCAAGTGTGGAAAGCTCTTAGAGACTTATCCAGAAAGACTCACAGCTGTAATTGCTGCCAAATGTGAATCAAACATGTATTGTCTCAGGGGGTTGAATACTTATAGAATCAAGATATATTTGTGTTTTATTTTTTTATAAATGTTAGAATTGTTCTTCCACTTTGACATTACAGCAGTTTTCTATAGATCATTGTCAAGAAAAACAAAGACAAGTAAATCCATGTTAATGCCACTTTGTAACACAACAAAATATGGAACAAGTCAAGGGGTGTGAATACTTTCTGAAGGCACTGTGTAAGGAGATTGACTCTGATTCAATTTTAATAAAATCTAGGAGACAGGTAACAGGTAATGTAAGATTCACCTCTGCAAGAGATTAAGATAAGATATATCTCTCCATCTGAGTATAGTTGAATTCAGTTCAGCAATCCTTGATAATGTACAGGTAACTGACAAAATAATGGAAACATGAGTAATTGAGGGATACAATTAAGTTTATTGAAAGCAGGTGCTTTCACACAGGTGTGTTTCCGGAGTTAGTTATGCAATTAACATCATGATGAGGTCATAAAAATGCTGGGCAGACTCTTATTTTGTTGGCTACCATGTCTATGCCCCCATAGGATGATAATTTTTTTTATTTTTTTTTATTTCACCTTTATTTAACCAGGTAGGCTAGTTGAGAACAAGTTCTCATTTGCAACTGCGACCTGGCCAAGATAAAGCATAGCAGTGTGAACAGACAACACAGAGTTACACATGGAGTAAACAATTAACAAGTCAATAACACAGTAGAAAAAAAAATGGGCAGTCTATATACAATGTGTGCAAAAGGCATGAGGAGGTAGGCGAATAATACAATTTTGCAGATTAACACTGGGGTGATAAATGATCAGATGGTCATGTACAGGTAGAGATATTGGTGTGCAAAAGAGCAGAAAAGTAAATAAAAAAATAAATAAAAAAAAACAGTATAAAAACAGTATGGGAATGAGGTAGGTGAAAATGGGTGGGCTATTTACCAATAGACTATGTACAGCTGCAGCTGCAGCTGCTCGGATAGCTGATGTTTGAAGTTGGTGAGGGAGATAAAAGTCTCCAACTTCAGCGATTTTTGCAGTTCGTTCCAGTCACAGGCAGCAGAGTACTGGAACGAAAGGCGGCCAAATGAGGTGTTGGCTTTAGGGATGATCAGTGAGATACACCTGCTGGAGCGTGTGCTACGGATGGGTGTTGCCATCGTGACCAGTGAACTGAGATAAGGCGGAGCTTTACCTAGCATGGACTTGTAGATGACCTGGAGCCAGTGGGTCTGGCGACGAATATGTAGCGAGGGCCAGCCGACTAGAGCATACAAGTCGCAGTGGTGGGTGGTATAAGGTGCTTTGGTGACAAAACGGATGGCACTATGATAGACTGCATCCAGTTTGCTGAGTAGAGTGTTGGAAGCCATTTTGTAGATGACATCGCCGAAATCGAGGATCGGTAGGATAATGCCCCCATCCACAGGGCACGATTGGTCAACAAATAGTTTAATGAGCATGGAAACGCTTTAAACCATATGCCAAGGCCATCTCAGTCACCATATCTCAAACCAACGGAACACTTATGGGAGATTCTGGAGCGTTGCCTGAGACAGGGTTTTCACCGCCATCAACAAAACACCAAAGATGGAATATCAATTGTGCCAACTACAACAGGTGTAGACTTTACCATGAAATGGTTACTTACAAACCCTTTCCCAACAGTGCAGAGTTAAAAATGAAGACAATTTGCAAATAAAGTAGAGTTTTTTAAATTTATTGAATATCCGAAACATACAATATGCTTGCAGTGAAGCTGCTCAACAACTACATCACACCAGTCAACAGATTCCCATTCAGAGCGACACACAGAAACATCCAGGGTCAATGCCCTGCTCAAGGGCTCGTTGACAAATCTAACACCAGGCCTAACAATGTGAACCCGAACCCTCCAAGATCCCCCTACAGTTCCCCAATAGCTGTCCCTCAACCATTCGAGACCCCTCCCACAGCCCCCTCCCTAAGAAGAAAAATTTAAAATAAAGAATACAATTAATTCTATTCCCCACCCCCAAGAACCCCCCCAATGCACCAAAAACCAAGAGAATGAACTAAAGAGAAACAAGGAAAAGACATAAGAAAACAGCAAACAACAATGCAAAAAAAATAATACAATAAAATAATACATGTAAAACAAAGGACATCAAGGACAACTAAAATCATAACAGCAATGTCAACTGTACATGTATATGTGCATGTCTGGCACTATTACATGTATGTGTGTGTTCTTGTATGTGTTTATTTGAATGAGAGTGTGTGTATATGCATGTGTACAAACACCTGCGTGGCATCAGCCTCAGGCAAACATACATTAGTTGTAAAAACAATGCCCCTCAGTGTTTTATTTAGACTTTTTTTTAAATGCATTCGTTTTAATTTTATCTTTGACTATCATTCTGTCTCCCACACAGCAACCCCACTCCCACTTGTTTCCAATTCCATATCCCAACCCTCAGCCAATCCCATCTATCTCTGCTGGCCACCCACTTCGGGTTTCTACGCAACACATATCTTTCAACTATGCTGTGATGTTTAACGTACAATTTCAATCTATCTAATTGAATAGAATCCACAGATTGCGTGTTGAAGATAAATACTTTACTAAGAGTATTAGTATATTAGTAATTGACTGACCCGGTCTCTCCAGATCTCCTAACAGTACTAATTCTAGGGTCAATTTTAAACCAATGCTGTGCATGTCAGCCATTCCTGAACCTGAGACCAGAAACAGGCTGCCTGAGGGCAATACCAAAACAAATGGTCTATTGATTCTGTATCCTCACAACAAAATCTGCAGAACTTCGATGACTTTATGCCCCAAATATTTAACATTTTGTTGGTGGCAAGAATTATGTATAATAATTTTAGCTGAAAAGCACGAAGTCTTGAATCTTACGTTGTTTTATACTGTATATCAACTCATACACCCTGTACCATAGAATCAGTACATCAAAAACCTCTTCCCAACTATTTTGCAATCTGTATTGCACAGTTGTTAACACCCTGGTCCTCAGATGAAACTGATATACTTTCCTATTTATGCTATTTTTATTCCTCCAATAGTTTTGATCCTTTATATTGGCCAGACCAGTTGGGCAGACCAGACCAGACCAGTTTCCTACCTCCTCCCGCTGCCACCTGCCTCCTCCATTTTTGGGGTAATGATGAATCACTTGGTTGTACTCTTGGATTGAGCAGACCTTCCCGTACACTTCTGATAACTCCATGAAGGTCATAACTCTACCATTACAATATCTTTTAAGAACTAAATATCCTTTTCAAACATCTTCCCATAAAAACAGGTATTTTATCAACCAGCACATTTGAGTTCAGCCATAGTTGGGGTAATTGATTTAATACAGTATATGTATGTAAGTAGGAGAAAAACTGACTAGGCAATCTGGAGAGATAATAAACAAAGTAGCAGCATCATTTGTGAACAATCTAAAAGAGTGTGAGAGTTTGTCTTTGTGTGTGTGTGTGTGTGTGTGTGTGTGTGTGTGTGTGTGTGTGTGTGTGTGTGGTGTGTGTGTGTGTGTGTGTGTGTGTGTGTGTGTGTGTTTTCCCTTATCTTTATAAACTTATTCATAGAAGCCCTCAATTATATTCAGATATACTTTACCACTACACTACACTACACTACACTACACTACACTACACTACACTACACTACACTACACACACTAACGTTAATAGTGCCTTCTGGCCAGGACTGTGTGCTCTGTACTCTGAAGAAGTTGGAGTGTCAGTCTAAGTATGTGTGAGTGTGTGGGTAGAATCCAGTGTGTGCATAGTCAGTGTAAGTGTCAGTGCAAGCGAGTCAGTGTAAGAAAGTCAGTGCAAGAGAGTCAGTGCAAGCGAGTCAGTGTAAGAAAGTCAGTGCAAGAGAGTCAGTGCAAGAGAGTCAGTGCAAGCGAGTCAGTGTAAGAAAGTCAGTGCAAGAGAGTCAGTGCAAGCGAGTCAGTGTAAGAAAGTCAGTGCAAGAGAGTCAGTGCAAGAGAGTCAGTGCAAAAAATGGGTCAATGCAATAGTCCAGGTAGCCATTTGATTAACTGTTCAGCAGTTTTATGGTTCGGGGGGTAGAAGCTGTTCACGAGCCTTATGGTCCCGGACTTGGTGCTCCGGTACAGCTTGGCGTACTGAGTGAACAGTCTATGGCTTTGGTGGTTGGGGTCTTTAATCATTTTCCAGGTCTTCTTCTGACACCGCCTAGTATAGAGGTCCTAGATGGCAGGGAGCTCGGCCCATGTACTGGGCCATCGCATTCCTCCAATAGAATCTATGCAAGGTGCATTGAAGCTGTTCTGGCTCGTGGTGCCCAACACCCTATTAAGACACTTTATGTTGGTGTTTCCTTTATTTTGGCAGTTACCTGTATGACAAGGCTTTAAGTCAGAATTTATGTTTTCTAGTCTGGGCCAAACACACAAACAAGGGTACCTGCAGGTCCGATTATGGCGACATGTTCCAATTGAGTGATTGGCCAATGTTCCTTGAGCACTTCTATTCAAAATAGCTTCAGGTGGACCAAAAACAGGCCATCTGTCAAAGTTTCCATGCTGTTATTGCTTTGGGAGTAGGGAACAGCAAAATTAATTTATTTGATGTATTGCTTGTATATATTTCTTCAGTTGGAATGAGAAAGACTAATAAGTACTAGGAAGTTGACAAATAAATGATTATTTTTAGAAAGAAATAGTTTATATATATATATATATATATATATATAGTTATAACCACAGGAGGTTTGATTTTCTGTGGAACTAAATTGTTGTTGAATGACCACAGTGATGTTTATTTGATGCCTTAATTAAAGTATTGATTCTTTATAATGAAGACATTTTTATTTAAATTCAATTTTGAAGGAATATTTTTGCATATCTTTCATCTATTTCCGTAATCCTTTTCTTTATCCAGAATATATTGTATCTGTCATCAAAAAGAAAGGAGGACCAAGGCACTCTTCATATAATGAATGAAAATGCCTTTATTTGTATGGCATGTTCAATGGAAACAAAGTTTAAAAACTGAGGCGTTTTGGCTGCATGGCCTTCATCAGGGAGTACAAAGATATGATAATACAATGTCCTCTTTTAAACAGCTTTTTCCAATCAACCCTGATTTGAAGAGGGTGGTTACAGAATTCATAGGACAATACCTAGTAAGCAATACTATACACATTTAAAAGTGATATTTTATGAAAAATACAAGGCTAGAAGCATCTGAACCCATAGAAATGTAGTTCTAACCTTGAATATGACTGGGCAAAGTGCTAAGAATAGGAGAGTAATCTATTTTCTGGTACACTAGAACATGGCCCACAACAGTCTAAACATAGCTGAGGGCAATAGAGCAAAATGTCCACTAGGTGACAGCAAATGGACCCATCACGACCCTAGAGGAAAGGTGAGAAATCCATATCTTCATTTAAACCAGGGTACTTAGTGGCCTGTAGGTTGAAAATCCATATCTTCATTTAAACCAGGGTACTTAGTGGCCTGTAGGTTGAAAATCCATATCTTCATTTAAACCAGGGTACTTAGTGGCCTGTAGTTTTAAATCCATTTCTTCATTTAAACCAGGGTACTTAGTGGCCTGTAGTTTGTAAATCCATATCTTCATTTAAACCAGGGTATTTAGTGGCCTGTAGTTTGTAAATCCATATCTTCATTTAAACCAGGGTACTTAGTGGCCTGTAGTTTGAAAATCCATATCTTCATTTAAACCAGGGTACTTAGTGGCCTGTAGTTTGAAAATCCATATCTTCATTTAAACCAGGGTACTTAGTGGCCTGTAGTTTGTAAATCCATATCTTCATTTAAACTAAGGTACTTAGTGGCCTGTAGTTTGTAAATCCATATCTTCATTTAAACCAGGGTACTTAGTGGCCTGTAGGTTGTAAATCCATATCTTCATTTAAACTAAGGTACTTAGTGACCTGTAGTTTTAAATCCAAATCTTCATTTAAACCAGGGTACTTAGTGGCCTGTAGTTTGTAAATCCATATCTTCATTTAAACCAGGGTATTTAGTGGCCTGTAGGTTGTAAATCCAAATCTTCATTTAAACCAGGGTACTTAGTGGCCTGTAGTTTTAAATCCATATCTTCATTTAAACCAGGGTACTTAGTGGCCTGTAGGTTGTAAATCCCCAAACTTTCCCTTTGGTTTAGCTGTTTAAGACTGTCCCCTTTTCTAATTGAGGCTGGAACATGATCAATACCCATAGCTTGTAGGGAGGCAGGGTTGCTATGGTGTAGTCTTCATTTCCTACCCGTATGACGTACTTGTGTTCTGCTAAGTGGCCTTGAAGGTGTCTCTTTGTCCTTCCAATGTGGAACACCCTGCACTGTGGACATTCCAATCTGTAGATGAGTGGTTTTGCAGTTAATGAAATAGTTGACTTGATACTCCATTTTAGAAGCGGTTGTATCTGTATTGAGATTTTTTATTTCAAGTACCGTCATTGAAAAGTAGAGTTACAATAGAATATTTTTGTGCTATTGAATAAAGTCCTTAAAGCCCGTTTGATTCCATACTCTCATCATGAGTGGGGGTCACCGCCTCACCCTGCCAAAAGACACAGGGGAATTCTCTGACCTCTTGTCTTAACTAGAGAGCTAGAAAGTCACTTAGTCTCCTCGCAGCACCCCCACCACCAAAGATCTTCCCACAGATATGGATCTGAATGCATTGCTGTAGTGTACACTAATAGAAAGAAAATGTGCCATCTAGAACCTAAAAGGGTTATTCGGCTGTCCCCATAGGAGAGCCCTTTGAAGAAATAGTTTTGGTTCCAGGTAAAAGCCTTTTAGTTGCCGGTAGTACCCTTTTCGGTTCCATGAAGAACCCTTCACAAAACCAAAAAATGGTTTTCCTATGGGAACAGCTGAAAAACCATTTTGGAACCCTTTTCTCAAGGAGTGAACAGATGTGAAGTTAGTGTGTCACTGTGTGTCTCTAATGCCTCGATCACACCAATAGGGTCATTGCATTTTGGAACACCAGAAGTACATTCATTTCCAACAGAACACTACGCTTGCCTTGCAGCATTGCGTTGCAGAGGTAGTTGCAGTGCGTTCTGTGTGGTGCGTACGTTGGACTTATCCAACGTATGCGTCAAACTGTACGCGTAGACGGCTTGACAGAAATGGTAGCAGAAGGTGAATGTGAACTTTTGTTGCATACATATCCAGATGATGCTGCTTATTATTTTGCACAATTATGCTGTTGGTGTGTTCGAGGCGTAAGGGCTGTCCAATGTGCTGTATGTTTCTTTTATCAGATTTAACACAACACACATACGTGCACACACAAACACACATGCGGAAATTGATATTGCATGCATAAACAAACATGGACTAACAATTTCATACTCTGAAAAATATGATTTCTCTCTCTCACATACACACACACACACAATCTCCTCCCACACTAATTACCTGGTTTTCAGCTTGGCCCTCAACATTCCCATCAGCAGCTTCAATATTGGGACAGTTTGATAAACAGCCAGATCCAGTCATTCCAGAAAGGGGGGACATGTTGGAGCCGTGACTGCTCAGAAACACAGTACTCTGGGGATGGAATATGCTCAGCGTCCTAAGAGATCCAGAGAACAAGGGACAAATAACTGGTTCAGCTCTCTCATACTGACAATGCAAGAAATATTCAGCCACTGAAAAATAGTATTGTATCTGAATTGTCTAACAGATATCCAGCTACTTAAGAGGACAATTGGAGTTGCATAAATGTGCATTTGTTTTGTTGTTGTTTGTTTTGACATGGAAGCCCTGGTAATGAGGGCTGAAAAAGTACCATCGCTATTGAACTTAACTATAGGAATGGACTAATATACAGTGGGGAGAACAAGTATTTGATACACTGCCGATTTTGCAGGTTTTCCTACTTACAAAGTATGTAGAGGTCTGTAATTTGTATCATAGGTACACTTCAACTGTGAGAGACGGAAACTAAAACAAAAATCCAGAAAATAACATTGTATGATTTTTAAGTAATTAATTTGCATTTTATTGCATGACATAAGTATTTGATAATTCAGAAAAGCAGAACTTAATATTTGGTACAGAAACCTTTGCTTGCAATTACAGAGATCATACGTTTCCTGTAGTTCTTGAACACTCCAGGACCTTGAGATGCTTCTTACGGAGCCACTCCTTAGTTGCTCTGGCTATGTGTTTCGGGTCGTTGCTGGAAGACCCAGCCACGACCCATCTTCAATGCTCTTACTGAGGGAAGGAGGTTGTTGGCCAAGATCTCACAATACATGGCCCCACCCATCCTCCCCTCAATACGGTGCAGTCGTCCTGTCCCCTTTGCAGAAAAGCTTCCCCAAAGAATGATGTTTCCACCTCCATGCTTCACGGTTGGGATGGTGTTCTTGGGGTTGTACTCATCCTACTTCTTCCTCCAAACACGGCGAGTGGAGTTTAGACCAAAAGCTCTATTTTTGTCTCATCAGACCACATGACCTTCTCCCATTCCTTCTCTGGATCATCCACATGGTCATTGGCAAACTTCAGACGGGCCTGGACATGCGCTGGCTTGAGCAGGGGGACCTTGTGTGCGCTGCAGGATTTTAACCTTTTACGACTAGGGGGCAGTATTTTAATTTTTGGATAAAAAACGTTCCTGTTTTAAACGGGATATTTTGTCACAACAAGATGCTCGACTATGCATATAATTGACAGCTTTGGATAGAAAACACTCTGACGTTTCCAAAACTGCAAAGACATTGTCTGTGAGGGCAACATAACTGAAACCATTAAATTAAATCCAAATAAAAATCCATTTAAATTACAGGTTGTAATGCAACAGAATAGGAAAAAAGTTTTGCAAGGCACTGTAGTTATTCAGCATGTTTTCTGACCTTCACGGACTTCCACTGGACATCGTCTCCGACTGGGGCCCCCAGTTTTCCTCCAGATTCTGTAGGGCATTCTGTACTCTTCTGGGGTCATCAGCCAGTTTGTCCTCAGGCTATCACCCTCTGTCCAACGGTCAAACGGAGCGGGTGAACCAGGATCTGGTGAACGCGTTACGGTGCTGTGTGTCCGCTAACACTGCCACTTGTGTGTCCGCTAACACTGCCACTTGGAGTACGCACACAACAGTCTCCGGTGTTCCTCCACCGGCCTGTCACCATTCCAGGATTTGTACAGATACAGATCCTGTTTCCAGAGCAGGAGATTGAAGTGGTGGTTCCATTCACTCAACATCTCATCTCTCGTTGCCGCCAGACCTGGAAGAGCGCTCGGTCAGCGCTCCTGAGTTCCTCAGCTCGGGTTCAACGACAGGCCAAGCGTCATCACCGTTTGATTCCACTCCTGCATCCAGGCCAGATGGTCTGGTTGTCCACTAGGGCGGGGGGGATTGTAACAGTTTCTGTGTTATTTGATTGTTATTTCTTTAGGTTACCGCTGGAGGGCACCCTTTCCCTTTTTGGAGTTTCCAGGTTACCCTGACTATGACTTATAGGATTCACCTGTGTTTATTTACCTCCTCTGCTTACCTGGTTGCCTTGTTATTTAGTTTCCTCAGTTGGCCTGTGTCTTTGCTTAGGTCTCATGCTTTATTAGTGTGCTCTTGTGCAGTTGCCTTATTTCTGTTAAGACTCTAAGTAAAAGCTCTGGATTTATCCTTACATCTGCTAGCTGTGTTTCTCTGTGCCTGGGTTCAAGTTCGTACTAGCATTTTTGGAGCTGCCTTACTCAAGAAAACAAAAAAGAGACCATGTTTGTATGCGGCTTTATTAACTCAATGATACATATTTTTTTTTACATTGTTTGCAAACTTGTAAGTGACACGTATTAATGCCAAAACAACATGCAAAACCGGCAAGCCCCAAAAAACGCCGCCTGTCCTGAGTGACGGTACGTCACTGCTCTTTATTGATCTATAAATATAACTCCAGTATATCATTCATCACTGGAGGCAGGCTCAGCAGTATGACTAGACAGTAATGACTCATTAGGCTGTATTAGATCTTTCCTTGATGTGATTTAGGCAGAGTGCTGCTGAATGAGGCCTGATAAAACGCAGAGTCAAAAATAGTCCTTATCAGTGCTTCTATGTAATAAGTGAGGCACACACACACACACACACACACACGTATGCACACTTGAATTCAAAGTTCGGAACAGCTAGATGGAGAAAGAGAGAGACAGAGAGAGAGATCATCTCCAACGGTCTCTAAATCATTATCTCCACAGACCCATGATATGTAAGACGATATGGCTGACCCTGTCAAAAAACACATGTCACTGCACCAGTGCAGTACGTGACAATATATATATATTTATATACAGTACCAGTGAAAAGTTTGGACACACCTACTCTTTCAAGGGTTTTTCTTTACTATTTACATTACATTTACATTTAAGTTTACTATTTTCTAAATTCTTCATCAAGTGTTCAGAGGAGACTGCATGAATCAGGCCTTCGTGGTCGAATTGCTGCAAATAAACTACTACTAACAGACACCAATAAAGAGACTTACCAGGCCAAGAATCATGAGCAATGGACATTAGACCGGTGGAAATCTGTCCATTTGTCTGATGAGCCCAAATTTGCGATTTTTGGTTCCAACCCCCATGTTTTGTGAGATGCAGAGTAGGTGAACAGATGATCTCTGCTTGTGTGATTCCCACTGTGAAGCATGGAGGAGGTGTGATGGTCTGGGGGTGCTTTGTCAGTGATTTATTTAAAATTCAAGGCACACTTAACCAGCATGAATACCACAACACTCTGCAGCAATACGCCATCCCATCTGGTTTGCGCTTAGTGGGATTATCATTTGTTTTTCAACAGGACAATGACCCAACATACCACCAGGCTGTGTAAGGGTTATTTGACCAAGAAGGAGTGATGGAATGCAGCATCAGATGACCTGGCCTCCACAATCACCCTAACTCAACCCAATGGAGATGGTTGGGGATGAGTTGGACTGAAGAGTGAGGGAAAAGCAGCCAACAAGCACTCAGCATAGGTGGGAACTCCTTCAAGACAGTTGTAAAAGCATTCAGGTGAAGCTGGTAGAGAGAATGCCAAGAGAGTGCAAAGGGTGGCTACTTTGAAGACTCTCAAATATGAAATATATATTGATTTTTTTAATCCGTTTTTTGGTTCCTACATGATTCCATATGTGTTATTTCATAGTTTTGACGTTTTCACTATTATTATACAATGTACAAATTAGTAAACTTAAAGAAAAACATTGAATGAATAGTGTCCAAACTGTTGACCATTACAGTTGTATACAGTATATATAGTTGAAGTCGGAAGTTTACATACACTTAGGTTGGAGTCATTAAACTCGTTTTTCAAGCAATCCACACATTTCTTGTTAACAAACTATAGTTTTGGCAAGGCTGTTAGGACATCTACTTTGTGTATGACACAAGTAATATTTCCAACAATTGTTTACAGACAGATTACTTCACTTATAAATCACTGTATCGCAATTCCAGTGGGTCAGAGGTTTACGTATACTAAGTTGACTGTGCCTTTAAACAGCTTGGAACATTCCAGAAAATTAGAAGATTCTGATAGGCTAATTGACATCACTTGAGTCAATTGGAGGTGTACCTGTGGATGCATTTCAAGGCTTACCTTCAAATGCAGTGCCTCTTTGCTTGACATCTCAGAAAAATCAAAAGAAATCACCCAAGACCTCAGAAAAAAATTGTAGACCTCCACTAGTCTGGTTCATCCTTGGGGGCAATTTCTAAACGCCTGAAGGTACCTCGATCATCTGTACAAACAATACGCAAGTAGAAACACCATGAGACCATGCAACGGTCATACCGCTCAGGAAGGAGACGCGTTCTGTCTCCTAGATATTAAAGTACTTTGGTGCGTAAAGTGCAAAACAATCCCAAAACAACAGCAAAGGACCTTGTGAAGATGCTGGAGGAAACAGGTAAAAAAGTATCTATGTCCACAGTAAAACAAGTCCTATATTGACATAACCTGAAAGGCCACTCAGCAAGGAAGAAGCCACTGCTCCAAAACCGACATAAAAAAGCCAGACTACGGTTTGCAACTGCACACGGGGACAAAGAACGTACTTTTTGGAGAAATGTCCTCTGGTCTGATGAAACAAAAAAAGAACTGTTCGGCCACAATGACCATCGTTATGTTTGGAGGAAAAAGGGGGAGGGTTGCAAGCTGAAGAACACCATCCCAACCGTGAAGCACAGGGTGAAAGCATCATGTTGTGGGGGTGCTTTGCTGCAGGAGGTCCTGGCACACTTCACAAAATAAAGGGAATCATGAGGAAGGAAAAGTAGGTGGATATATTGAACCAATATCTCAAGACACCAGTCAGGAAGTTAAAGCTTGGTCGTAAATAGGTCTTCCAGATGGACAATGACCCCAAGCATTCTTCCAAAGTTGTGGCAAAATGGCTTAAGGACAACAAAGTCAAGGTATTGAACTGGCCATTACAAAGCCCTGAGGGAGAACTGAAAAATCGTGTGCGAGCAAGGAGGCCCACAAACTTGACTCAGTTACACCAGCTCTGTCAGGGGGAATGGGCCAAAATTCACCCAACTTATTGTGGGAAGCATGTGGAAGGCTACCCGAAACGTTTGACCCAAGTTAAACAGTTTAAAGGCAATGCTACCAAATACTAATTGAGTGTGGGTAAGACGTTTACATACACTCAATTAGTATTTGGTAGCATTGCCTTTAAACTGTTTAACTTATAAAATTCTCTCTACTATTATTCTGACATTGTACATTATTAAAATAAAGTGGTGATCCTATCTGACCTAAGACAGGGAATTTTTACTAGGATTAAATGTCAGGACTTGTGAAAAACTGTAAAATTAATTTGGCTAAAGTGTATGTAAACTTCCGACTTCAACTGTAAATACAGTACTTTTTTATTCAGTTGCCTTCCTTCCCTAGGGGAACTGCTGGGATTGGTTTATGTTTTGCCAATCAAACTGAACCAGTATTCCATGTAAATAAAACAAATCTTACTGTAGAGTAATGTGTAACCATTACAGTTAGTTCCTGTTGGGAGGATCACCGCCATCAAAAGTAATAGCGGCATTAAATATTCATGACATTGAGAAGAATAAGAGGAAGAAGACATTTAAGAAACAGAAAAGAAGGGGGGACATGAATTTAACTCCTGTTGAGAAATATGTGAGATAACATTCTGAGTTTTAGTAAAAGTGATGATTCTTTTTTGAAAGGTGTCTCTCTCTCTCTGTCACTGCAAGGTGTTTCAAAGACAACCTTTCATTGCCTCTGATCGAGAAAAATAATACAGAAAACTCCTGAGTTGGCAATCTTGACTTCGCGAAGACTGCGGTGAAACCTATTTCTCTTTGTGTTTAATCCTTTTTCTCTTTTCTCCTTTTTTCTTTCTATATTTTTTTTCTCTGACTCGGAATCAAAAGAATGCTGTCTGAGAATCTACGGTATGAACAGTCAGCAATATCCATCGTTATCTGGCTTCCTGAGGAGTTTAAAGTTAGAGGTCATGCATTGGCTTCGCTGTCTACGCACATATGATGCGAGGAGGGGGGAAGAAGGGTTCAGAGGTCAATGTAGTCATGTCATTCACAAGAAAACAAACATTTTCTGCTGTGTTATTATGCAGGTAGATGAGGAGAGTAAATGGCGTTTCTCGCTCGCTCAGTTTGAATACTTTTCATGATGGAAAAGCCTGCTTGGGCCTCGTATCTTCAATTTCGTTCTTTACTCCTTAACTTCCTTTTGTTCTCCTGCCTTATTCACAAGTGTTCCAGTGTGAACATCAGGAATATATTGGTGAATGATAAATAAATATTGCTTTGTTCCATGTGCGGTTTAACGGTTGATTTAGCAGCTTCAACATAGTTGCTGGTCGTGTCTGAAATCTACTACTTACTAAAACTACATAATTTGTCGTAATCATACGACATACTATTTAGAATGTACTGTTTAGTATTAACAAATACAGCAAGCAACCAATATCAACATACTAGGCTCATCCATCCTGAGAATACCTCATCTAATGCTCAGCAGCATTGGTTTCCTCCATTCATTCAATTTGGTAGACTGTCCTCTTATATGATCATCAAGTTCCAACTTTCAACTTTTATTAGATGTCTGTATGGGATACACATGGTGTACATCGTCCAACAAAATGCTTACTTGCAGGTTCCTTCTTGACAATGCAACAACAGTAAGAAATAATACAAAATAAGAATACTGATAAATAACAATCAGCTGATTATCAGATGTTGTCAAACACACGTGAGTCTGGAAAGATCATTCTCTTCTTCAAAAGTGTGCAGTTAATTCTAATAGATGAAAAGTCAGAATGAGTATAAATTCCTGGCATTTAAATCATACTCAATTTAGTGTATAATGGGTTCAACAGTATATGCTTTAACAGAAAAGTCCAGCGTCCGATTTACCACTTTATTTCTCCAATTGGTAGTTACTGAGACAAAGCCTGGACTCAAACCAGGATCTCTAGTGGCACAGCTAGCACTGCGATGCAGCACCTTAGACCACTGTGCCACCCGGGAGGCCCACTGACAACATTTCAATACCATGTAGATTCCTATAGTATTCTATAGCACCACTCACTGACAACATTTCAATACCAGGTAGATTCCTATAGTACCTCTATAGCAACACTCACTGACATTTCATTCCCAGGTAGATTCCTACAGTAGTTCTATAGCAGCTTTCACTGACAACATTTCAATCCCAGGTGGATCTTTGTCAGCAATTTCTATAAATTCTCCCTGTTTCATGAGCATAGAGAATTGATGTCCTTCTCTACTTGAGGTTCAGAGAGGCTGACTGACAGACATATTAGGCATCAGAATAAAAGTGAAAAGTTCATAGACGGTGGGAGACATGAGCAGGTTTTTTTCCTGTTGAGGCTGGCCTGTATACGCTGTGTGAATTGAGTCAACACATTTAAACATGAATCCCTGAAAAGGCTCACAACTGTGATCGAAAAAGCCAAATTTTACTAAACTGCATGCAGAGACAGAGACCGACTGAGTCGTGGGCAGAGAAGGAGCACTTTAAGGTACTACAAAACATAGCAACCTGCTCAAAGACAGCAATTTACCTTTGGTAGGCTGTAATGCAATTACAGAATAGGTAATGCAATCACTCTGGCTAGCTGGGTGGGTGGGTGGGTAATGGGAGGGAATGACAGTGGTTGACGTGAAGAGAGTGATGGGCATTACACACACATACAAACACACTGACACATGAATGCACACTGGAGGAATGCATCCATGAAAACACACACACACAGGGTTGTTTAGGTTACTTTCTGAATGTAATCCGTTACAGTTACTACATACCTCTCCAAAATGTTAATCAGTAACGTAATAATTTTTGGATTACCCAAACTCAGGAACATAATCTGATTACTTTTGGATTACTCTCTTTTTAGGAAGCATTAGAAGAAGGCGTAGACAATCCATCAAACGCATTTGGTGTGTCTTCATAGTGGTCTCGGGGGGGCTTAGCAGGCTTAGCAGGCCCTCTTATGGCCTCCTCACAACTGTCTCGGTGTGTTTGGACCATGATAGTTTCCTTGTGATGTGGAGACCAAGGAACTTGAGGCTGTCAACCTGCTACACTAAAGCCCCCATTGATGAGAATGGGGGCCTGCTAAGCCCTCCTTTTCCTGTAGTCTACGATCATCTCCTTTGTCTTGATCAGGTTGAGAGAGAGGTTGTTGTCCTGCCACCACACTGCCACATCTCTGACTGGTTGCATCACCACCTTGTATGGCAACTGTTCGACCTCCAACCGCAAGGCGATACAGAGGGTAGTGTGTAGGGCCCAGTACATCACTGGGGCCAAGCTTCCTGCCATCCAGGGCTTCTATACCAGGTGGTGTCAGAGGAAAGACTTACAAATTGCCAAAGACTCCTGCAACCATAGTCAACCATGTTCACTCTGCTACTGCACGGCAAGCGGTACCGGAGAGCTTGCCATGCGGTCCAAAAGGTCTAGGTCCAAAAGGTTTCTGAACAGCTTCTGCCCCCAAGCATTAAGACCGCTGAACTGCTAATCAAATGGCTACCTGGACTATTTGCATTGACCCCACCTCACATTCTTTTATGCTGCTGCTACTCGCTGTTTATTATCTATTATCTACCTACCTACATGTACATATTACCTCAATTATCTGGACTATCCTGTACCTCCGCACATTGACTCGGTACTGGTACCCCCTGCATATAGCCTCGTTACTGTTATTTTATTGTTGCTCTTTTATTTTTTACTTCAGTTTATTAAGTAAATATTTTTTCTTAACTCTTATTTTTCTTAAATGTGCATTTCACGGTAAGGTCTCCACCTTCTGTATTCGGCGCATGTGACAAATCATTATTTATTTATTTGATTTGAAAAGTCAAGGGATCTGAATACTTTCCGAATGGACTGTAGTCTATGCTGTTTTTTGTTGTTTACACTGGTCAAGGGCTATAGGTTGTTATCAATAAACGTCACAAGGATGTCTGAACGTTCAATTTGCCTGCTTGGGTCCAAGAAAACTGTGTGCGTTTTTGAAGAGATGTAAGCACCAAGGTTTCTGGCTGTATGCTTTACATTTGTGGACAAATGACCAATCTTATCCACAATCTGAGTTCTAGCAAGGTGGGGGCCAAATACAACAACCTCTGATTTTTATCATCGAGCTGGAGAAAATTCTGACATCCAACATTTGATGTCAGCAAGACCCTTCTGAAGGGTAGCTATGCTGATAGTTTTGCATCATTCCTGAATTGTAGTTTGGTTGGAGACCAGCACACATACATTACCCTTTATGTTTGTAATGGAATATTTTAATTAGAAACAAGGTAGTAATTTTAGATTAACTCTCATACCTGGCATAGTACTTCACAATGTATAACCTTCAGGATTTACAGGTCATGGACAAGTCTTTTTCAATGACAAAGAGGGTTTTAATGCCATTCAAGTCCTACTTAAAATGGCTATGCTGTTATTTGAATATCTATGATATCTCCCTTCCACCCCACCCTCTCTCTCCTCTCAATTTTTTGACAGGGTAGTGTTATGATTACAGGTAGATCATCATTTTCTCACCCCGCTCAGTTGATAACCACATTACCTCACAGAGGGCCTAGCCCTGATCTATTATCAATTACTCACAAACAGTTTGTCAGCCACCATTAATTAAACACTGTGTGTGTGTGTGTGTGTGTGTGTGTGTGTGTGTGTGTGTGTGTGTGTGTGTGTGTGTGTGTGTGTGTGTGTGTGTGTGTGTGTGTGTGTGTGCACGTGTATGCATTCATGCGTGCGTGCTTGGGTAGTGTACTGACCCATCTCCTCAAAAATAACTCCCAAGATCCTTGTATTCCTTCATCGAAAGACCACTATGCGGCAATCAAACACACATACACACATACACGCAAACACACACACACAGAGCGAAGGATCTGAGGCATGTGGATGAAAAATTATGGGGATTAAGTTAATGTCCTGTGGCATTTGCAACGCGTAAATGTAATATTCCTAGCTTTGACCTTTCTCTTTTCTCGAAGAAGAAATATGAAAGTGGCCCATCATTCCCACCCTACACAACATAGGGAGATGAAACACACACACACGCGCGCGCATACACACTCACACACGCACACACACACTCAGAGAATACCATGTAAATTAATTTGTGTGACCTAGCCATGTCCAAAGCAGAATTACAGAGAGTGCATTCATTACTTCTTGCAGTAGAACTGGCATAGAGACAGCTATGATTAAGCCAAGCAAGAGATGGAATAGAGATGGAATAGCCTACACTGCGGTAGGGGCACGTAGCCTCGAGGATAGATACTAGAGCAAACAAGGTCAAAAAAATATGTTGCTGTGCCCTTGAGCAAGGCACTTTACCCAGTATTGCTCCAGGGGAGCTGTACAATGGACCGTGCTTCTTGCTGGGGTCTCAGGGGAGCTGTACAATGGACGGTGCTCTTTGCTGGGGTCTCAGGGGAGTTGGGATATGCAAAAAACACATTCTCATGACACACCTGTTTGAAACAAGACAAATGTAAGCTCCTCAAATTAATATTATTCTTATTACACCTTAAATTGTAGCAGTATTCTTTTACAAAGGAAATACCTGAAATTGTTCTTGTTATTCTTGTTGCAGAACCACATATTGGGATAATACAGTGCATTCAGAAAGTATTCAGACCGCTTCACGTTTTCCTTATTCTAAAATGGATGAAATAAAAAAAATCCTCATCAATCTACACACAATACCCCATAATGACAAAGCAAAAATAGGTATTTAGACATGTTAGCAAATGTTGAAACATAAATATATAAACACGTTATTTCCAGAACTTTTCAGACCCTTTGCTATAAGACTATAAATTGAGCTCAGGTGCATCCTGTTTCCATTAATCATCCTTGAGATGTTTCTACAACTTGATTTGACTTGTTTCTACAACTTGATAAGTGGTAAATTAAATTGATTGGACATGATTTGGAAAGGCATACAACTGTGTATTTAAGGTCCCACAGTTTACAGTTTATGTCAGAGCAAAAACCAAGCCATGTGGTCGAAGGTATTGTCCGTTGAGCTCTGAGACAGGCACAGATCTGGTGAAGGGTACAAAAAAATTCTGCAGCATTGAAGGTTCCCAAGAACACATAAGCTTGGAATCTTAGAGCTGGCCGCCCAGCCAAACTGAGCAATCTGGGGAGAAGGGCCTTGATCTGGGAGGTGATCAAGAACCTGATGTTCACTCTGACAGAGCTCCAGAGTTCCTCTGTGGAGATGGGAGAAACTTCCAGAAGGACAAACTTCTCTGCAGAACTCCACCAATCAGGCCTTTATGACAGTTGCCAGACGGAAGCCACTCCTCAGTAAAAGGCACATGAAAGCCTGCTTGGAGTTTGCCAAAAGGCACTTAAAAGACTCTCAGACCATGAAAAACAAGATTCTCTGGTCTGATGAAACCAACATTGAACTCTTTGGCCTGAATGCCAAGAGTCAAGTCTGGAGGAAACCAGGCACCATCCCTACGGTGAAGCATGATGTTTTTCATTAGCAGCGACTGGGAGACTAGTCAGGATCAAGGGATAGATGAATCGAGAAATTGCAGAAAGATCCTTGATGAAAACTTGCTCCAGAGCGCTCAGGACCTCAGACTGGGATGAAGGTTCACCTTTCCAACAGGACAATGACCCCAAGCACACAGCAAAGACAATGCAGGAGCGGCTTCAGGACAAGTCTCTGAATGTCCTTTAGTGTCCCAGCCAGAGCCTGGACTTGAACCCAAATATCTCTGGAGAAACCTGAAAATAGCTATGCATCCAACTTGACAGAGCTTGAGAGGATCTGCAGAGAAGAATGGGAGAAACTACGCAAATACAGGTGTACCAAGCTTGTAGTGTCATACCCAAGAAGACTTGAGGCTGTCAAATGATACATGTGTTTTTCAATATACTGTAGGTTTCAACATAGATTGTGTGTGTGTGTGTGTGTGTGTGTGTGTATTTTATATGTCCTGAATCCTTTGTCAACTTAAGTGAACATCTGTCCACCCCTCTCCCACTCATCGCAGTGACAGTCCATCCACCCCTCTCCCACTCATCACAGTGACCATCCATCCACCCCTCTCCCACTCATCGCAGTGTCCGTCCATCCACCCTTCTCCCACTCATCGCAGTGACCGTCCATCCACCCCTCTCCCACTCATCGCAGTGACAGTCCATCCACCCCTCTCCCACTCATCAGTGACCATCCATCCACCCCTCTCCCACTCATCGCAGTGTCCGTCCATCCACCCTTCTCCCACTCATCGCAGTGACAGTCCATCCACCCCTCTCCCACTCATCACAGTGACCATCCATCCACCCCTCTCCCACTCATCGCAGTGTCCGTCCATCCACCCTTCTCCCACTCATCGCAGTGACCGTCCATCCACCCCTCTCCCACTCATCACAGTGACCATCCATCCACCCTCTCCCACTCATCGTAGTGACCGTCCATCCACCCCTTACCCACTCATCACAGTGACCGTCCATCCACCCCTCTCCCACTCATCGAAGTGCCAGCGTGATTACCTGCTATCTACCTATTCATCAAATGCCGGACTACCGCATTTGGGGCCACCGTGCACCTACCTCTCTGTATTTTTTAGATGGAAACTGCTAACTTCCTGCATTTAAACACATTTGCCATTTGGCAGAGAGAAAAATGTGCAGTTTTATAGTGCTATTCTACACATATTGCCATGGGGTAGAGAAAAACAATTGCAGTTTTAAAATGCTGTTCTACACATTTTGCAATGGCACAGAGAGAAAAATGTGCAGTTTCATAATGCTATTCTACCCAATGTGTCACGCATGCGTGTACATATGCTATCTGGAGGGCTCCCGGCTTCCAGGGGCTGGGGTACATGGTAATCCGGCCCTGTATCCATCCCACTCCATCCCTCGTCCAATCATTCATGCATCTGTCTTATCACCACATGCTAGAGGGGGACTCTCTCCAAAATGAACCTGGGGCTTTCCCACCTGGACCCGATATGCATAAACAAATAATAATAACAAATAATTAAAGAGCAGCAGTAAAACAACAATAGCGGGGCTATATACAGGGGGCCCTGGTAACCGTTGAGTTAATTGAGGTACATGTAGGTAGAGTTATTAAAGTGACTATGTGTAGATAATAACAGAGAGTAGCAGCAGCATAGAAGATCAGGGGGGGGGCAATGCAAATAGTCTGGTAGCCATTTGATTAGATGTTCAGGAGTCTTATGGCTTGGAGGTAGAAGCTGTATAGACACCGGTTGAGATGCGGTAGCAGAGAGAACAGTCTAGGGTGGCTGGAGTCTTTGACCGTTTTTGGGGCCTTCTTCTGACACTGCCTATTCCTATTATCCGGAGCTGATAAAGCGAAAGGAGGAGGTAGAGAGAGGTGACACTCTATCTAATAGTCTGAATGGAGTTGATGCTATTTCCCATTATGTATACACTGGTCGACATTGTTTCCACATCATTTCAATGAAATTACGTTGAACCAACGTGGAATAGATGATGAATTGATGCCTGTGCCTAGTGGGTTGTAACTGTGTAGGACAAGAACGTGCATGCAGCGTCAATAAGCCTAGCGAGCTAGCTTAACTATGATGCTGTCAAGACAGGTACTAAGTAATCATATCAGATGAAAAATAACTGAGCTATGGCAGCTACTATAGTGCTAGTTGGGTTGGTTTGTTGCTGTCTCTCCTCTCTCCCTCTGCCCTCCCTGCTCTCATGTCACTCACTCACACTCACAGTAGCCTACACACACAGCACGGACCCTGATAGAAAGTAGCAGCCTACCTGTTGGTTCTTGGTCATTGTAGCCTGTCCTTCTCCTTTAACATTTAAATCTGTCATTTTAATTCCATCTTCCATTGATTATTTATCTCCTAACTTTTGCCACACACAGATGCTCTATGACTGTAGCCTATTGCCACTTTGATAACTTATAATTGGCCAACAAAAAGCTACCCGCGCCACGCACCACTCTCATGAAAAGCAAGAACATCAGCATAAATTTTACAATTTCTCTCGATCTTCTATCTCTATACTGCAACAGTCGAGTTCAGATCTGTACAGGTCTTTCTGAACAAGTCAGTTAAAATGAGTTCAGATCTGTACAGGTCTTTCTGAACAAGTCAGTTAAAATGACAAATACCCAAGATTCTTAAAATTACAAATAACCGAGACCCGTGACAATCATATCAGATCTGACCCATACCCGTGACATTATTTAGATTTCTGGATCCGGGATCGGGTTTCGGGTGTTCGATACAGGTGGATACGTGAAGAACTCTACCTCACACATGTCACCCCCCCTGCTCTGCTCTCCCTCAACTTCCCTATATAATGCACTGCTTTTGACCAGTTGCGCACTAAATAGGGAATAAGGTGCTATTTGGGACGCATATTGGGACAGCCCATCACTCCCCCATCTGTTAGACAGGCTATTTATGTTATCACTCACTCTCTATCACTCCCCAATCTGTTAGATAACACACATAGCCTTTCACTCCCCAATCTGTTAGATAACACAAATAACCTATCACTCCCCCATATGTTAGATAACATACATAACCTTTCACTCCCCCATATGTTAGATAACACAAATAGCCTATCACTCCCCCATATGTTAGATAACATAAATAGCCTATCACTCCCCCATATGTTAGATAACACAAATAGCCTTTCACTCCCCCATATGTTAGATAACATACATAGCCTTTCACTCCCCCATATGTTAGATAACACACATAGCCTTTCACTCCCCCATATGTTAGATAACACACATAGCCTTTCACTCCCCCATATGTTAGATAACATAAATAGCCTATCACTCCCCCATATGTTAGATAACATAAATAGCCTATCACTCCCCCATATGTTAGATAACACAAATAGCCTTTCACTCCCCCATATGTTAGATAACACAAATAGCCTTTCACTCCCCCATATGTTAGATAACACAAATAGCCTTTCACTCCCCCATATGTTAGATAACATAAATAGCCTTTCACTCCCCCATATGTTAGATAACACAAATAGCCTTTCACTCCCCCATATGTTAGATAACACAAATAACCTATCACTCCCCCATATGTTAGATAGGCTATTTATGTTATCACTCCCCCATATGTTAGATAACACAAATAGCCTTTCACTCCCCCATATGTTAGATAACATAAATAGCCTGTCTCACATATGGGGGAGTGATAGGCTATGTATGTTATCTAACATATGGGGGAGTGATAGGTTGTTTGTGTTATCTAACATATGGGGGAGTGAAAGGCTATTTGTGTTATCTAACATATGGGGGAGTGAAAGGCTATGTATGTTATCTAACATATGGAGGAGTGATAGGCTATTTGTGTTATCTAACATATGGGGGAGTGATAGGCTATTTGTGTTATCTAACATATGGGGGAGTGAAAGGCTATGTATGTTATCTAACATATGGGGAGTGAAACTATTTGTGTTATCTAACATATGGGGAGTGATAAACTATGTATGTTATCTAACATATGGGGAGTGAAAACTATTTGTGTTATCTAACATATGGGAGTGATAGGCTATGTATGTTATCTAACATATGGGGAGTGAAAGGCTATTTGTGTTATCTAACATATGGGAGTGAAAGGCTATGTATGTTATCTAACATATGGGGGAGTGAAAGGCTATGTATGTTATCTAACATATGGGGGAGTGATAGGCTATGTATGTTATCTAACATATGGGGGAGTGATAGGCTATTCACTCTAACATACATAGCCTTTCACTCCCCCATATGTTAGATAACACTAATAGCCTATCACTCCCCCATATGTTAGATAACACAAATAGCCTATCACTCCCCCATATGTTAGATAACATACATAGCCTGTCACTCCCCCATATGTTAGATAACATACATAACCTATCACTCCCCCATATGTTAGATAACACAAATAGCCTTTCACTCCCCCATATGTTAGATAACATACATAACCTATCACTCCCCCATATGTTAGATAACACAAATAGCCTATCACTCCCCCATATGTTAGATAACATACATAGCCTTTCACTCCCCCCTATGTTAGATAACATACATAGCCTGTCACTCCCCCATATGTTAGATAACACAAAAAGCCTTTCACTCCCCCATATGTTAGATAACATAAATAGACTTTCACTCCCCCATATGTTAGATAACACAAATAGCCTTTCACTCCTCCATATGTTAGATAACATACATAGCCTGTCACTCCCCCATATGTTAGATAACACAAATAGCCTGTCACTCCCCCATATGTTAGATAACACAAAAAGCCTTTCACTCCCCCATATGTTAGATAACATAAATAGACTTTCACTCCCCCATATGTTAGATAACACAAGTAGCCTTTCACTCCTCCATATGTTAGATAACACAAATAGCCTTTCACTCCCCCATATGTTAGATAACATAAATAGTTTGTTATTGACCTTTTTTTCTTAGAAAATTTCAGAAATGATGTAACCTTTAAAGAGTTTTTATATTGAAAACAATTTTTAAAAGTCATATTACGGTAGATGATTAGTGATTTAGATAGAGTTGCCTCTGGGTTGGGAAAGGAAAAATGAATGAACTAAAAGCACTTTTTAAAAGGTGTTTTGTATTATTCAAAGCTGTCGGCAGAGAGGCTGTAGGGAGCATGGAAGAGAAACAGGAAGTGTCAGGGAATCTGATCAAACTTGATCAAAGGTGCATTATACATCACAGCTGCTAAAGCCCTTCTCTTCTCCGTGGCACTTCTGGGTCAGAGAGCATTAGGTCTATGTGTGTGTGTGTGTGTGTGTATCCATGTGTGTGTGCGTGTGTGTGTGTGTATGCATGTGCATTGTTGTAAAGTACTTCATTAAAAAATACTGGCACTTCTGGGTCAGAAAGCAGAAGCACTACTAATGTAGTTTTTAGTGTATGTGTACTTTACTATTTATATTTTTGACAACTTTTACATTTACTCCACTACATTCCTAAAGAAAATATGTACTTTTTACTCCATGCATTTCTATTAATAATGTATCTTTACTTTCACTCCAGTATGTGTCACGTTCGTTATAATGAAACGTGGAACTCTATGCGCAGTGTGCATAGAGTTCCACGTTTTAATCAAAGAAACTCACCAAAACAAATACAGAACACAAATGAACCATGAAGTAATTGCAGTGTTAACAGGCACTACACAAAGACAAGATCCCACAAAACAGGCGGGAAAAGGCTGCCTAAATAAGATCCCCAATCAGAGACAACGATAGACAGCTGCCTCTGATTGGGAACCATACCAGGCCAACATAGAAACCAAAAAACTAGAATGCCCACCTTAATCAAACCCTGACGTAACCAAATAGAGAAATAAAAAGTCTTTCTAAGGTCAGGGCGTGACAGTATGACGATTGAATGCTTCTTCCACCACTGTGCATGTATGAGCCAAACCATGATTGTCTTTCTGTATTATGAAGCCTTTGCTTACACCTGAGCTTCCCCTACCTCAATTCTCCCGTGATTGGCTGCAGATGTCCGTATGGAAATGATGTCAGATTGCAAATATCAGCAACCAATTTGTAGCAATTTCTCTTCTCTCTTTCAGTCAGCTGCTCACCGTCGTAGAAATGCATCAGCCAGAAGGACAGTGTATAGAAACAGCACAACCAGCATGAGTAAACAGCCCTTATGAAAATCAACAAATAACATTTTGCTGCCCAGCAAAAACGACCTTTTATATGGTATACAAACACACAGAGAAACAGCTGGATGTGTACATATCCAAAATTAGACATATGGACGCTCACACATAGAAAAAGTATGTCATTTCCTAGACGGTCTGTTAAATCATGTAAAACAAAAACATCCATAATTTACAAACGTACAACAACGCTTTTTAGGAAGCTGAGTTGTTGACCCCAAAGGTCAAACACTTGTCCTTTCTGCTCTCTGAGAATTTATAATGAGATATATATAATTTATTATTGTTCTGTTATTGCTGCTCTAATTCTTTTTCCAGAGGTGTTGGAAACAGTGTTGGAATATTCAACACCCATAATTGTGACTAGAACAATGACCCCTCACAGGCATGTGTGTCTGTGTGCGTGCATGTGTGTGCGTGTGAGTCAGTGAGTGAGTGAGTGATGTAGAGAGAGAGTGTGTGTGTGTGTGTGTGTGTGTGTGTAGCATGCGTGAGTGATTGAGTGAGTGAGAGAGTGTGAGGAAGAGTGTGAGAGAGAGTGTGAGTGTGTATGTGCTTTTTTGTTTCGATTTTGTATTTTTCTGTGTAATCCTTCCTCTCTTTCCCATATACACCCTTTGAACCCCATTGTGTATTTCTTTATTTCTGCTTGGTTGATTTCAATGCACAGGGCAACAACAATAAATAAGTATCATGACAAAGACCATAATGCAAGCAAGGACAACAATAACAAAATGATTGCAGTCCCAACATTGTGTCTGCCTAAGGGAACTTAGAGCTAGGAGTGACCAAAAGTAAAGTAACAGGAGTGTTCAAGGCCTGGGGCTAGCAGCCTAAAACAGCCCCAGGGAAGAGGAACTAGTGTGCACTATCAGCAAGTCCTCCAGAGCTAGTGTATACCCACAGGCCTCACATTAGTGTTAATGAATAAGAACACACACACAATTTCACCTTTCAGCCAGAAATATACCTTCCAGACTGAGTCAGCAAGAATATTATTCCTCTCCCCTCCCTCTGGAAACTAACAAACACACTCTTAGTTAGATACAGCAACAAAGACAAGTACAAGAGAAGAATTATACATATTGAGAGATGCTAATAGAGCAATCACAGATGCTCTCTGTATCTTAACTGTCTGTCTTCTCTCAATATTAACGGGGGAAGGGACAGGAATAAGAGGGCTTGGGTATTAGAAGTAATGAAACAGAAAATACTTAACATTTAAGTCATTTAGCAGATGCTCTTATCCAGAGCGACTTACAAATTGGTGCATTCACCTTATGACATCCAGTGGAACAGTAGTGCATCTAAATCTTTTAAGGGGGGGGGTGAGAGGGATTACTTTATCCTATCCTAGGTATTCCTTAAAGAGGTGGGGTTTCAGGTGTCTCCGGAAGGTGGTGATTGACTCCGCTGTCCTGGCGTCGTGAGGGAGTTTGTTCCACCATTGGGGGGCCAGAGCAGCGAACAGTTTTGACTGGGCTGAGCGGGAACTGTACTTCCTCAGTGGTAGGGAGGCGAGCAGGCCAGAGGTGGATGAACGCAGTGCCCTTGTTTGGGTGTAGGGCCTGATCAGAGCCTGGAGGTAGTGAGGTGCCGTTCCCCTCACAGCTCCGTAGGCAAGCACCATGGTCTTGTAGCGGATGCGAGCTTCAACTGGAAGCCAGTGGAGAGAGCGGAGGAGCGGGGTGACGTGAGAGAACTTGGGAAGGTTGAACACCAGACGGGCTGCGGCGTTCTGGATGAGTTGTAGGGGTTTAATGGCACAGGCAGGGAGCCCAGCCAACAGCGAGTTGCAGTAATCCAGACGGGAGATGACGAGTGCCTGGATTAGGACCTGCCCCGCTTCCTGTGTGAGGCAGGGTCGTACTCTGCGGATGTTGTAGAGCATGAACCTACAGGAACGGGCCACCGCCTTGATGTTAGTTGAGAACGACAGGGTGTTGTCCAGGATCACGCCAAGGTTCTTAGCGCTCTGGGAGGAGGACACAATGGAGTTGTCAACCGTGATGGCGAGATCATGGAACGGGCAGTCCTTCCCCGGGAGGAAGAGCAGCTCCGTCTTGCCGAGGTTCAGCTTGAGGTGGTGATCCGTCATCCACACTGATATGTCTGCCAGACATGCAGAGATGCGATTCGCCACCTGGTCATCAGAAGGGGGAAAGGAGAAGATTAATTGTGTGTCGTCTGCATAGCAATGATAGGAGAGACCATGTGAGGTTATGACAGAGCCAAGTGACTTGGTGTATAGCGAGAATAGGAGAGGGCCTAGAACAGAGCCCTGGGGGACACCAGTGGTGAGAGCACGTGGTGTGGAGACGGATTCTCGCCACGCCACCTGGTAGGAGCGACCTGTCAGGTAGGACGCAATCCAAGCGTGGGCCGCGCCGGAGATGCCCAACTCGGAGAGGGTGGAGAGGAGGATCTGATGGTTCACAGTATCGAAGGCAGCCGATAGGTCTAGAGAATACAGAGAATACAGAGAAGAGCAGTCTCAGTTGAATGACTAGTCTTGAAACCTGACTGATTAGGATCAAGAAGGTCATTCTGAGAGAGATAGCGGGAGAGCTGGCCAAGGACGGCACGTTCAAGAGTTTTGGAGAGAAAAGAAAGAAGGGATACTGGTCTGTAGTTGTTGACATCGGAGGGATCGAGTGTAGGTTTTTTCAGAAGGGGTGCAACTCCTTAAGGGAGAAGGTCTCCGGAAATGGTCTGGAGAAGAGAGGAGGGGATAGGGTCAAGCGGGCAGGTTGTTGGGCGGCCGGCCGTCACAAGACGCGAGATTTCATCTGGAGAGAGAGGGGAGAAAGAGGTCAGAGCACAGGGTAGGGCAGTGTGAGCAGAACCAGCGGTGTCGTTTGACTTAGCAAACGAGGATCGGATGTCGTCGACCTTCTTTTCAAAATGGTTGACGAAGTCATCTGCAGAGAGGGAGGAGGGGGGGGAGGGGGAGGAGGATTCAGGAGGGAGGAGAAGGTTGCAAAGAGCTTCCTAGGGTTAGAAGCAGTTTTTCTACAGGAGACACATAGTGATGAGTAATGAGGTTGACTGGGGTATGTCGTGGGAGGGGCAGCATATACTCAGTCATGGTACTAATTTCAGTGCTGGGGTGGCAATTTTGTTTTCCTCAGGCTTAGGGGTGACTGTGGAATCTACAACAGAGATTGTCAAGGGACGGGTTTTATTGGTCAATGTGGATGTTATGTTTTCATTTTTTTATTTTTTATATTTACGCTCCTAATGAGGGTACAGAGTGTATTGCTGTATTTGATAAAATAAACGAAACCTTAAGACAGTGTGACCAAGAGGGGTGTACGGTTTTAGGGGGGGATTGGAATTGCACAGTAGATTTTACTGTTGACCTCATCTGTGGTCAGCCACTTGCCTGTCTGGTCTATTAACTGAGTTTGAGGTTTCTGATGTGTGGAGAGTAAGGAACGCAAAAGTTAGGCAGTACACATGGCTAAAAGTTAATGAAGGTTGTGCCATTGCAGCAAGGTTAGACAGGTTGTATGTATCTGATCACTACTGTAGTAGGGTTGGAAGGTTAGACAGGTTGTATGTATCTGATCACTACTGTAGTAGGGTTGGAAGGTTAGACAGGTTGTATGTATCTGAGCACTACTGTAGTAGGGTTGGAAGGTGTGATATTACTCCTGTGGGTTTCTCTGATCACCATATTGTTACTGTTGATATTCACTTGTCCTGTCCACGAAGGTCATCACCTTACTGGTATTTTAATGTTAAGTTGTTACATGATGTCATGTTTTGGGAGGCTCTAGTGGAGAAAGTGTGTGCCAGAGAGCAAGAGTGTGTGCCAGAACTACCCACAAACACCAGGTGGGAAAATGCTACCTAAGTATGGTTCTCAATCAGAGACAACGATAGACAGCTGCCTCTGATTGGGAACCATACCAGGCCGAACACATAGAAAAAAAAACATAGAACAACAACATAGAATACCCACCCCAACTCACGCCCCGACCAAACCAAAATAGACACATAAAAAAGGAACTAAGGTCAGGGCGTGACAATCTGTGTAATCTGAGGGGAATATGTGTCTCTAATATGGTCATACATTGGGCAGGAAGTTAGGAAGTGCAGCTCAGTTTCCACCTCATTTTGAGGGCAGTGTGCACATCTCTTGAGAGCTAGGTCTGCCTACGTCGGCCTTTCTCAATAGCAAGGCTATGCTCACTGAGTCTGTACATAGTCAAAGAGTTCCTTAAGTTTGGGTCAGTCACAGTGGTCAGGTATTCTGCCATTGTGTCCTCTCTATTTAGGGCTTAATAGCATTCTAGTTTGCTCTGTTTTTTTGTTAATTCTTTCCAATGTGTCAAGTAATTATATTTTTGTTTTCTCATGATTTGGTTGGGTCTAGTTGTGCTGATGTCCTGGGGCTCTGTGGAGTGTGTTTGTGTTTGTGAACAGAGCCCTTGGACCAGCTTGTGATGTGATGTCTTTCTTATGGAAGGTTTGGGAATCGCTTCCTTTTAGGTGGTTGTAGAATTTAACGGCTATTTTCTGGATTTTGATCATTAGCGGGTATCGGCCTAATTCTGCTCTGCATGCATTATTTGGTGTTCTACGTTGTACATGGAGGATACACAGAATTCTGCATGCAGAGTCTCAATTTGGTGTTTGTCCCATTTTGTGATTTCTTTGTTGGTGAGCGGACCCCAGACCTCACAACCATAAAGGGCAATGGGTTCTACAACTGATTCAAGTATTTTTAGCCAGAATCTAATTGGAATGTTGAGATTTATGTTCCTTTTGAATGATTAGAATGCCCTTCTGGCCTTGTCTCTGAGATCGTTCACAGCTTTGTGGAAGTTACCTGTGGCACTGATGTTCAGGCCAAGGTATGTATCGTTTTTTGTGTGCTCTAGGGCAACGGTGTCTAGATGGAATTTATATTTGTGGTCCTGGCGACTGTACCTTTTTTGGGACACCACTATTTTGGTCTTACTGAGATTTACTGTCAGGGCCCGGGTCTGGCAGAATCTGTGCAGAAAATCTAGGTGCTGCTTCCGGCCCTCCTTGGTTGGTGACAGAAGCACTAGATCATCAGCAAACATTAGACATTTGACTTCAGATTCTAGTAGAATGAGGCTGGGTGCTGTAGACTTTTCTAGTACCCTCGTCAATTCGTTGATATATATGTTGAAGAGGGTGGGGCTTAAGCTGCATCCCTGTCTCACCCCACGGCCCTGTGGGAAGAAATGTGTATGTTTTTTTTGCCTATTTTAACCGCACACTTGTTGTTTGTGTACATGGATTTTATACTGTCGTATGTTTTTCCCCCAACACCACTTTCCATCAATTTGCATAGCAGACCCTCATGCCAAATTGAGTCGAAGGCTTTTTTGAAATCAACAAAGCATGAGAAGACTTTGCCTTTGTTTGTTTGTCAATTAGGGTGTGCAGGGTGAATACGTGGTCTGTTGTACGGTAATTTGGTAAAAAGCCAATTTGATATTTGTTCAGTACATTGTTTTCACTGAGGAAATGTACCAGTCTGTTGTTAATAATAATGCATAAGATTTTCCCAAGGTTGCTGTTGATGCATATCCCATGGTAGTTATTGGGGTCAAATTTGTCTCAACTCTTGTGGATTGGGGTGATCAGATCTTGGTTCCAAATATTGGGGAATATGCCAGAGCTAAGGATGATAACCTCACTAGGGTATGTGGGACGCTAACTTTCCACCTGGCCAACATCCAGTGAAATTGCAGAGTGCCAAATTTAAATACAGAAACACTCACTATAAAAATTCAGAAAACATATAAGTATTTTACATAGGTTTAAAGATTAACTTCTTGTGAATCCAACCACAGTGTCAGATTTAAAAAATGCTTTATGGCAAAAGCATACCTTACGATTATTTGAGAACATCGACCAGAAAACAAATCAGTACAAACAGTAACCAGCCAAGTAAAAGAAATAGAGATAAAAATAATCACTTACCTTTGATGATCTTCATATGGTTGCACTCAAAAGACATTCATTTACTCAATAAATGTTGATTTTGTTCGATAAAGTCTCTTTATATCCCAAAACCTCAATTTTGTTTGCACGTTTTCTTCAGAAATCAACAGGCAGACAAAAAACCTAATTGTATCCGTATAGTTCATAGAAACATGTTAAATGATGTTTATATTCAATCCCCAGGTTGTTTTTAGCCTAAATAATCTCTAATATTTCAACCGGACAATAACGTTGTCAATATTAAAGGTAAACAAGAAAGGCACACTCTAGGTCACGCGCATGAAAAAGCTCTGTGACACTGCAGGCTCCACTCATTCAGACTGCTCTTACTACCTCATTTTTCAGAATACAAGCCTGAAACAATTTCTAAAGACTGTTGACATCTAGTGGAAGGCATAGGAACTGCAATTTGAGTCCTAAGTCAATGGATACTGTAATGGCATTGAATAGAAAACTACAAAACAAAAGAAAATCCTACTTCCTGGATGGATTCTTCTCAGGTTTTCGCCTGCCAAATCAGTTCTGTTATACTCACAGACACTATTTTTAACAGTTTTGGAAACTTTAGTTTTCTATCCAAATCTACCAATTATATGCATATCCTGTCTTCTGGGCCTGAGTAGCAGGCAGTTTAATTTGGGCACGCTTTTCCTCCAAAATTCCACCCCCTACCCTAGAAAAGTTAAAGAGTTTTAGTATAGTCAATTGGAATTTGTCATCTGTAAATTTGATCATTTCATTGAGGATACCATCAACACCACATGCACTTTTGGGTTGGAGGGTTTTTAATTTAGTCCTGTAGCTCGTTCAAGGTAATTGTAGAATCGAGTGGGTTATGGTAGTCTTTAATAGTTGATTCTAAGATATGTATTTGATCATTTATATGGTTTTGCTGTTTGTTCTAGAGCCAAAAAGATTGGAGAAGCGGTTTACCCATATATCTCCATTTTGGATAGATAATTCTTCATATTGTTGTTGGTTTAGTGTTTTCCAATTTTCCTAGAAGTGGTTAGAGTCTATAGATTCTTCAATTACATTGAGGTGATTTCTGACGTGCTGTTCCTTCTTTCTTCATAGTGTATTTCGTTATGTTTTTAGTGATTCACCATAGTGAAGGCGTAGACTCAGGTTTTCCGGGTTCTATGTTTTTGGTTGGACAGGTTTCTCAATACCTTTCTTAGATTTTTGCATTCTTCATCAAACCATTTGTCATTGTTGTTCATTTTCTTTGGTTTTCTATTTGAGATTTTAAGATTTGATAGGGAAGCTGAGAGGTCAAATATACTGTTAAGATATTCTACTGCCAAGTTTACACCTTCACTATTACAGTGGAACGTTTTACCAAGGAAGTTGTCTCAAAGGGATTGCATTTGTTGTTGCCTAATTGTTTTTTGGTAGGTTTCCAAACTGCATTCCTTCCATCTATAGCATTTCTTAATGTTACTCAGTTCCTTTGGCTTTGATGCCTCATGATTGAGTATTGCTCTGTTCAAGTAGACTGATTTTGCTGTGGTCTGATAGGGGTGTCAGTGGGCTGACTGTGAACACTCTGAGAGACTCTGGGTTGAGGTCAGTGACTACGTACATACATAACTACGTACATAACCAGCGTGCAACAGAGCTGCAGGAGTTGTGACCCGTTATTGTTGGTTATGTTGTCATAGTTGTACCTAGGGTGGCATATGGTGGAGGGAATGCTGTCACCTGCAGGCAGGTGTTTGTCCCCCTGTGTGCTGAGGGTGTCGGGTTCTTGTCCAGTTCTGGCATTTAGGTCGCCACAGACTAGTACATGTCTGGGCCTGGAAATTATTGATTTCCCCCTCCAGGATGGAGAAGCTGTCTTCGTTAAGTATGGGGAGTCTAGTGGGGGGATATAGGTAGTGCACAGGAGGACATTTTTCTCTGTTGAGATCATTTCCTTTTGAATTTCTAGCCAAACATAACATGTTCCTGTTTTGATTAATTTAATGGACTGAGTTAGGTCTGCTCTATACCAAATTAGCATACCCCCTGAGTCCCTTGCCTGTTTCACACCTGGTAGTTTCGAGGATGGGACTACCAGCTCTCTGTCACCTAGAGGGCAATCAGTGGGTCCATCTCCTCTATACCAGGTTTCTTGCAGGATGATAATGTCTGTATTACCGATTTCTTTGGTGAAGTCAAGATTCCTGCTCTTTAGGCCAAAGGCAGATGACCTCAGGCCTTGGATATTCCAGGATGAGATTGTGAAGGCTTTGTGTTCCATAAAGTGTTTGATGTTGTTGGTCGTCTGGTTTGGCCTCAGGCCAGTAAGTGTGAGCAGAGCCTACTGGGCATCTGATACATGCCATTGGCTTGGGCTAGTGTAAGACTGGGGGTTTGGCCTGTTTGTCTGCTCACGGCCTGGGCGTATGTATGACTTCCATGTTGAGGCCCTCTTTGCGGGGGTGAGGTGCATGGGGTGGGCAGGAGGGGCATAGGTCTGATCTGAGGGGGCCTAAATGAGGTGTGGGCATGGTTGATTTGGGGGGGGGTGTTGATTAGTTGGGGTGGTGGTGTGTATGTGACTGGTGGTGTTGTGGTCTGGATGTAAGTCCTCTCAACGTGGGTCCTCTATAGGTCTGGGAGAGTGTTTCGCTGGTCTGGGCGGGGTGTCTATTGTTCAGTTTCTCCTGTGTGAAGTGTTGCGGCTATCTTTGAGAGCAATGGTTTTTAGAGTACGGGCGAAGGTGGGCACTGCTGCCTTGTATAGGTGGACCTGGTCATAGAGGCTGTTCAGGTCCAGGGTGGAGTGGTGGGCCAGGAAAAAAGTTGGTTTTGAGGCACAGTCACGGGAAATACTTGCATTTACCCGCTGTATGGTGGCAGGGTGGAAGTCTTTTCGTGGTAGCAGGGTGGAGATAACCACTTGTGCATTGGGTAAAGTAGAAGAGGCTTTTACAATCACTCCCTTCAGTGCTGTGGCCACCCTTTCCTGCTGTGTTCTCAGGTCGTTTGTGCCTGTGTGTATTATTATTATGTCCTCAGACAGGCGCGCTGGGTGTTTGGACACCAGAGTTTACACACACTGTGTTTGGGATAAAAAAAAAATCTTAAGGAGTACAATCTGTACAATCGGAGTCTTGTGTATGTCCTCAGTGGGTGTGTGTGTGGGGGGGGGGGTGGGTTCAGGAGGGCTATCAGGGTGGCCCAGAGGGGGTAAGAGCCCCTGGGTTTGTGGTTCTTCATTTGTCTGTTCTGCTGTGATGTCGACGCTATGGTCAGGGTCTGGTGTGGACTGTTCTGCTGTGGTGTCGAGACTTTTGTTGGGGGCTGGGGTGGGCTGTTCCGCTGACTTCTCTGGGGGGGTGGCCACCTCTCTAGTGGGTTGTTCTCTGTCACACTCCATCCCCCTCAACCTCTCCTCCAGCAGTCTGATCCTCTCCTCTAGTGCTCTGTTCTTCTCCTGCTCTTTTGTTTTTTATATTGTTGAAGTTGTCTCACCACGGTCCAGAGTGCAGATATGTCTCTCTCCACCTCCAGCTCTCCGGGTCTGGTTAAGGGGGTGTTGTTGTGCTGGACTGTTGTCTGGGTCTGTGCTGACTGGAGTGTAATCACCTGCTGTTCCAGCTCCACCTGCCTTACCTCCAGCTGGGTCAATTCATCCTTCATTTCAATGAGGGAGTGGTAATCTGTGCTGGGAGGTTGACTTTCCACTTGGGGTTGCTCATCTGTGGGGTTATATAATGAAGATGTCTGGTCTGACCCGCTCGGGGTGGAGGTATCTTTCACAAGGGAGAGCTTCTCCTGGGATAATTCCTTGATTAGGTGTAAGTCCAGCTGAAAAGGTTGGGCTTGCCCTGTACCATTACTGTTCCAGACTTATAGAGATGTATATTAGCTGACTCAGAGTCCTCGTTGTCAAGTATCCTGAGTTTCCACCCCTTGTTAACACCCCCTCTCTTAGCAAAGGGGTAGTGTGCTAATATCGCAATGTGCCATGCCAGGGGATGGTTAGTGTGGAAGATGAGGTTGCTTATGTTCCCTTTTTTATAATAGTCAGCAAAACGTGTCTCTTGATTTTCCATAAGGAGCTTAATTTTGTGATCTTTTCATGCCTTTTCATTCTTGAAATACACAGGGTACTGTATTTTAATTACCTCTGAACAGCAGGAGGTAGCTTCTAAAGCCTCTCCATTTGGTTGGAGTAGACTGTTCGACTCTCCTGCCATTGTTGGGCTAAAGGGCTTTGACACCTCTCACTTGCTAATTGAAGTTGTATCAAGCTTGGCAGCCTTAATTTAGCATTCAGTCCTTATAAAGTAATGTAATGTATTTTTCTTCTTGGCTTTTGGAAATGAAATATAGCTTCAGACTAAACATTGCTCACTCTGTTCCAGGTTGGATGGTGTTTTCAGGTTTCTGTTGTTTGCCAGAGAATTTGCTGTATAGCATTGGAATAATAATCTTTGGTAGTTGCAAGGCCTTCCAGGTGATTCTGTAATTCCGTCCAAAATCAGGTTGAAGGATTTGAGTTTTGATTTGGAGTGAAGGTTATGTTTTAGAGGGTAGCATCCTGTATATGTTCCTGACAAAAAAATCCAAGTTGATCTAACTCTAAATCTATCTTTTTTTAAGAAAATGCGGAAAAATGCAGGAGCTCATCTGACCTGATGACCTGATCTCTCTCTCTCTACAATGGTCTCTCTCTAACAGGCTCTCTCTCATTTTCTCTTTCTCTCTCTAGAATGAGGGGATGTGGATGTTGCGCCATTTGATTAAGGCTTTGGTTGTAGCAAGCGGCTTTGTAATTACAGGAATTGATTATAGAGCGGGGGGGGGGGGGGGGTTGTGCAGTACAATGGAAGTACATCTCAAACTCACACTTCGACACACAAACCCTGCAGCCACAATGGGAGTCCATCATTTACACCGTGTACTGCAGACACAACAGCAAAATGCTGCTCCACCTCAACTCAACCCAACCTAACCACGCCCACCACATCAAAGAAGCTGGAATGAATTGGAGGAATAGTCTAAATGAGCACATCGGGTGATTAGGAACCTGAGTTATTGAAGTTATTTGAAAATTATAATGTGTCATATAAAACCATAGCCTATAGCTGCAGTGAAAATCATGACATAAATGCAAACAATATACCATCCAAATTTCGATACACACAAACGTCACACTGCAGACACAAACACACACTGCAGACACAATGGGCGTACATAATTTGCACAGTGTACTGCAGACGCTATAGCAATTACACTGCAAAAGGCTGCTCTAACTCCCCATATTGAAGCCTAATACTATCAGATATGAAGGGAAGACCCAGACTGTGTTGAAGTAAATGTTTATTGCAACAACAGGAGCAGACAAACGACAGGTCAAGGCAGGCAGGAGTCGATAATCCAGAGTAGCGGCAAAGGTACCGGGCAGCAGGCAGGCTCAGGGGTAGGGTAAGCAGAGGTCGGTAATCCAGAGGGTGGCAAGGAACAGGTCAGCAGGCAGGCTCAGGGTCAGGGGCAGGGTAAGCAGAGGTCGGTAATCCAGAGGGTGGCAAGGAACAGGTCAGCAGGCAGGCTCAGGGGCAGGGTAAGCAGAGGTCGGTAATCCAGAGGGGGGCAAGGAACAGGTCAGCAGGCAGGCTCAGGGTCAGGGGCAGGGTCAGGCAGAGTGGTCAGGCAGGCGGGCTCAGAGTCAGGACAGGCAAGGGTCAAAACCAGGAGGGCGAGAAAAAGAGAGACTGGAAAAAGAAGTAGCTGAGACGCAAAAACGCTGGTTGACTTGACAAACAAGACGAACTGGCACAGACAGACAGAAAACACAGGTATAAATACCCAGGGGATAAGTGGGAATACGGGTGACAGCTGGAGGGGGTGGAGACAAGCGCAAAGACAGGTGAAACAGGTCAGGGTGTGACAAATACAGTACATTAACTTGTATTTTTTAATACATAAGCCCATATTTGAAATAAATATATCTAAATACGTTTATCATTTATGCCCATATATTTCACATATAATTGTTATATATATATATATTTGTCTGTTTCTAAATATGTTTAAATATTATTTACAAATATGTAAATATAGGTACATGTATTTATTATCCATATGTAATAGTATACATTTTACATACATGTGCTATTCATATATTTACATGTATTTGTTTCAAATATATTTAACTGTATGCATGATTATTTATGGTCAAAATATTTATAAATGAATAAATCATAGTGCATATTTGTATATATGAGAAATACATCGTTCATAATATATGATGATATATGTGCACTAATGTTTTTGAAATGCATGTAAAATGCAAAAGAGAAAAGACGCACAAACAAAATGTATGTTTCCCTTTGTCAGCTCAGAAAGTCACTGGAAGGTTGAATTTGAAAAACAAAATGTAATGTACAAATTACATTGTGCACCTATCTGTATTTGAAAACAGGGTCTTTACACAAGTTGAGAGAAAATCCACACAAGGAAATAATAATAATAATAATAGTAACAACAATACATAGCACTTTTCAAAGACCCAAAGTCGCTTTTCTAAACAATGTAAGAGTCAAAACAAAACAACCTCAGACGAAACAACAACATGAGTAAAGAGAGGAGTGAGCTAAAGGATAACGAAGAGTGTGATGTACCAGTGTATGGGGAGGGTAAAGTTGTTTTTTTATTTTTTTATTTCACCTTTATTTAATCGGATCTATGGGCTATGCATCAAAGTAGCCTATTTTGCATTGATAACCAAATATAATCTCAGCGACTGTTCAAACAATAAACCAAATAACATTGTAGCCTCATTAGAATCTCCCCAAAATGTGTTTTGTTGAGTAATTGCTCACTTTTGCTGCATGGTAAAAAAAAACTGGTTGTCAAGCGCCTTTTCCCTTTGATATGATGACATTCTATTTTTAGCTGAAAAATTGAAGCAGCATATGAATTTGGGATGATGTTGTAGGTTACACTGGAAAAAGGCAATAACAATATTTGCTAGGGCTAATCATTTATAAATCATTAATTCAAATGGAGGAGTTGTGGAAAGCTAAAAAGGCTAGCTTGCTATGCACGGGGCGCCAGCACAAAAATATTTGGAATGGTGACATTAGCAATTTCACTTTTTGATAAATAGCGTGCCCAATTTCAACTTCCTGCTACTCATGCCAAGAATAGAAGATATGCATATCATTAGTAGATTTGGATAGAAAACACTCTGAAGTTTCTAAAACTGTTTGAATCATGTCTGTGAGTATAACAGAACTTATGTAGCAGGCAGAAACCTGAGGAATAACCGTTTCTTTTTTGACGTCTCTCTCTGTTCAGTGATTTCTCATTGGGAAACAATATTTCTTAGGCACTTGTTTTCAGTTCCTACCGCTTCCACTGGATGTCACCAGTCTTTGGAATTTGGTTGAGGTTATTCCTTTGTGCAATGAAGAAGTACGGACATCTAGGAAATGGGTAACACTGTTGAGAGTTGCGCAAGACTTGAAAAGTAGCGTTTAAAATACCTATTACAAAAGTAGTTTGAAATGTTTTGGCAAAGGTTACAGGCAACTTTTGAGATATTTTGTAGTGACGTTGCGTGATTTGGAAGCTGTTTTTTTCTGGATCAAACGCGCCAAATAAATTTACATTTTGGATATATATGGAAGGAATTAATCGAACAAAAGGACCAATGGTGATGTTCATGGGACATATTGGAGTGCCAACAAAAGAAGCTCGTCAAAGGTAAGGCATGTTTTATACTTTATTTCTGCGTTTTGTGTAGCGCCTTCATGGCTGAAATATGCTACTCTCTTTGTTTACTGTTGTGCTATCATCAGATAATAGCTTCTTATGCTTTCGCCGAAAAGCCTTTTAAAATCTGACATGTTGGCTGGATTCACAACGAGTGTAGCTTTAATTTAGTATCTTACATGTGTGATATAATGAAAGTTTGATTTTTATATCATTTTATTTGAATTTGCCACGCTGCATTTTCCCTGGCTTTTGGCCAGGTGGAACGCAAGCGTCCCCTATACCATAATAAGTTAATGATATCATGTCACTGTTTGGGACTCTGGGTCAATTAACCTTGTCGGAGTGGGCAACCTGATTCTAGTTTGTGAGATAGGCAGGCTACGGCCTGGGAAGGTCTCCCACTCAGAAGTACGAGATGGGGAGGGGGGCGGGGGTAGGTTGACCTCAGGTCTCCCTACTGGAAGCCTGGGGTAGGGGGAGCGGGAGAATCTATCAAATAGTGCACCTCTAACTTTGTACAGAACTAATGCAATTAGTAAAATCAGTCAAATCTGAGGTTGGTCGATTTTCAACTCAGGCCCTATTGAATACACAGTGGGATATGAATGAAGTTGCACTTCCTATGGCTTCCACTAGATGTCAACTGTCTTTAGAAACTTGAATGAGGCTTCTACTGTGTTGTGGGACTGAATACGAGCTGAATAAGTCAGGTTACTGGAAGAGAGTCATTTCCTGGTCACACGCATTTTACATGATATTGCCCTGCGTTCCGTTGCTCCTCTAGACACAAAGGATTTCTCCGGTTGGAACTTTATTGAAGATTTATGATAAAAACATCCTAAAGATTGATTCTGTACTTAGTTTGAAATGTTTCTTCGACCTGTAATATAAATTTTTGTCCGAAGTCATGCACGAGCGTTTGGATATGTGTACCTAAAGCTAACAAAAGTAGCTAGTTGGACATAAATAATGGACATTATCGAACAAATCAAGCTTTTATTTTGGAACTGCGATTCCTGGGAGTGCATTCTGATGAAGATCATTAAAGGGAAGGGAATATTTATAATGTGATTTCTGGTTTCTGTTCCAACATTGCGGCTAATTAGATTATTTTTCTGAGCGCCGTCTCAGATTATTGCATGGTTTGCTTATTCCGTAAAGTTTTTAAAAATCTGACACAGTGGTTGCATTAACCTCTAGCGACGAGCAATCCCGTATCCGGGAGCGTAATCATAGCCTCAAGCGCATTACCATAACGCAACGTTTCCTATTCATGAAAATCGCAAATTAAATGAAATAAATATATTGAAACACAAGCTTAGCCTCAACACTGTCATCTCAGATTTTCAAAATATGCGTTACAGCCAACGCTAGACAAGCATTTGTGTAAGTTTAGCATGGTATGATGCTATGTATTATGGGGCGGCAGGGTAGCCTAGTGGTTAGAGCGTTGGACTAGTAGCCGGAAGGTTGCAAGTTCAAATCCCCGAGCTGACAAGCTGAACAGGCAGTTAACCTGTTAGTCCTATAGGGGCAGTATTTCATTTTTGGATAAAAAGACGTGCCCGTTTTAAGCGCAATATTTTGTCACGAAAAGATGCTCGAATATGCTTGGAATTGATAGCTTTGGAAAGAAGACAGTCTTACGTTTCCAGAAATGCAAAGATTTTCACTGTGAGTCCCTTAGAACAAATGTTTCGGGCAAAACCAAGATGTATGACCGACCAGGAAATGCACAGGATTTCTGAGGCTACGTTTTCCATGATCGCCTTATATGGCTGTGAATGCGACAGGAATCAACGGACTCTTTCTCTTGTTTCCCCAAGGTCTCCGCAGCATTGTAACGTATTTGTAGGCATATCATTGGAAGATTGACCATAAGAGACTACATTTACCAGGTGTCCCGCTACTTGGCTGCGTGGCAATTGGTGCGCAAAAGTCAGGTCCCGGTATTTTTCCATTCAAATCTCAGAACAAACCAGGCTACAAGGACGGTGCTTTCAACGGAGAGAAATATGACAAACCACCTTCAGGATTGATTCAAACAACGTTTTCCATGTTTCAGTCAATATTATGGAGTTAATTCGGAAAAAAGTTCGACATGTAGGTGACTGAATTTTCGGTTAGTTTCGGTAGCCATATGCATAGTAACAAAAGGGAACGATGTGTCCTACACAAGAATCTTTCAGGAAAAACTGGACATCTGCTATGTAACTGAGAGTCTCCTCATTGAAACATCTGAAGTTCTTCAAAGGTAAATTATTTTATTTGATTCCTTGGCTGGTTTTTGTGAATATGTTGCGTGCTAAATGCTAATGCTAACGCTAAGCTAGCTATCACCACTCTTACACAAATTAGTGATTTTCTCTGGTTCTAAAGCATATTTTGAAAATCTGAGACGACAGGATTGTTAAGAAAAGGATAAGCTTGAGAACAGGCATATTTATTTCGTTTCATTTGCGATTTTTAAAAATCGCTAACGTTGCGTTATGCTAATGAGCTTGAGGCTGTAGTAACGATACCGCATGCGGGATGGGGCGGACTAAGAGGTTAACCCACTGTTCTTGGCCGTCATTGAAAATAAGAATTTGTTCTTAACTGACTTGCCTAGTAAAATAAAAAATGCTAGGCTGTGCTGGCAGCAGGCAACATTTTCACAAAAATAAGAAAAGCAACCAAATTAAATAATTTACCTTTGAAGAATTCAGGAGACTCCCAGTTAGATAGCAAATGTTCCTTTTTTCCCAAAATAATATTTTTGGAGGCGAAAAACGTCACGTTTGTTCATCCTGCTTGGCTGAGAAATCGACCGAAAATACTTCAACTATAACGCCAAACTTTTTTCTAAATTTGCTCCATAATATCGACAGAAACACGGCAAACGTTGTTTAGGATCCATCCTCAAAGTGTTTTTAGCATATGTATTCAATAATATATCCGTGGAGGCAGTTGGTTTCTCATAAGAAACTATTGGAAAAATGGCTACCTCAGTATTTTATGCAACTTTTTCTCCGGGAGACACCATGCGTCCACTCGCCCTATATGGTCTCTTACAGCCATTCTCCAATGGAAATGCCTAAAAAGACGTCACAATGCTGTAGACACCTTGGGGAAAACGTGGAAAACGTAAGCTGACTCCAAGCTGCTTCGCAGCCATATAAGGAGTCATTCGCATGAGGCTGTTTCAAAAAATGCGGCACTTCCTGATTGGATCTTTATCGGGGTTTCGCCTGTAACATCAGTTCTGTGGCACTCACAGACAATATCTTTGCAGTTTCGGAAACGTCAGAGTGTTTTCTTTCCAAAGCTGTCAATTAAATGCATAGGCAAGCATCTTTTCGTGACAAAATATCTCGTTTAAAACGGGAACGTTTTTCATCCAAAAATTAAAATAGCACCCCCTATATCCAAGAAGTTAAAGAGAGGTATATCAATAATTCCATGTGTATAACTTGTATTCTCATCTACATTTATGATGAGAATTTATGTTGAATCGATGTTGCTATGCAAAATCGCTGGATGTTTTTGGAACTAGTGAACATAACGCGTCAATGTAAACTCAGATTTTTTTACATAAATATGAACTTTATCAAACAAAACATACATGTATTGTGTAACATGAAGTCCTATGAGTGTCATCTGATGAAGATCAAAGGTTAGTGATACATTTAATCTCTATTTGTGCTTTTTGTGACTCCTCTCTTTGGCAGGAAAAATGGCTGTGTTTTTCTGTGACTTGGTGGTGACCAAACATAATCCGTGCTTTCACTGTAAAGCCTATTTGATATCGGACACTGTGGTGGGATTAATAACAAAATTACCTTTAAAACAATATAAGATACATGTATGTTTGAGGAATTTTAATTGTGAGATTTCTATTGTTTTTAATTTGGCGCCCTGCACTTCACTGGCTGTTGTCATATCATCCCACTAACGGAATTGCTGCCCTAAGAAATTTTTAATAAACATATTTTTTACGGCGAAAATCCGGTGTTTCTATGCAAAATGGTTTTGTTATTATTCAGTCTCCTGTGATGTATATCAAGTGTAAAATTGGGACGCAAACTGGAAAAATGGTATACATTTCAACTCTATATCTGACATGGTACAGGTGTCTTCTTTTTTTCTACAATAAATAACCATGTGTGTGAGGTTTATACTTTTTTCAACAGTCTTTAGACATAGTTTCAGGCTTTTATTTTGAAAAAGGAGCGAGAAAGATTATATTGCGTTATTGTATAGCTGGGTGTTCGCATGAGTTTTGCTTGCCCAACAGAGTGGGTCAGCCATTGTCTCTCCCTCTCCTATTGAAAAAGTGACAGTCCCGGCTCACAACAACTTATCGATATATTATCGATTATATATTTTAAAAACAACCTGAGGATTGATTATAAAAAAAGTTTGACATGTTTCTGGGGACATTACGGATACTATTTGGAATTTGTCTGCGATATCGTGACCGCTTGGGCCTGTGGATTTCAGAACATAATGCGCCAAACAAATGTATTTTGAGGTATTTTGGATATAAAAATAATCTTTATGGAACAAAATGAACATTTATTGTGTAACTGGGAGTCATGAGTGCAAACATCCGAAAATTATCAAAGGAAAGCGATTTAATCGCTTGCTTTTCTGACTTTCGTGACCAATCTACTTGGCTGCTAGGTGTTTGTAATATTTTGTCTACTGAGAGAGATGTTCTTACGTAAACGCTTGTTATGCTTTCGCCGAAAAGCTGAATTAAAATCTGTCACGCCAGGTGGATTAACAACAAGCTAAACTATGTTTTGCTATATTTCACTTGTGATTTCATGAAAATGAAATATGTTTAGTAATTTAATTTGAATTTGGCGCGGGTGTTGCAGCGGGTGTTGATGGAAATTATCCCGCGAACGGGATGGGTGCGTCAAGAAGTTAATTGAATGATTAGAATATTCCACCCTGAAACCATATAATTGTATGGAATGGATTAGAATGTATAAAATTATAATCAATAAATGTGTAGTTCTAGTCAGAATTAGGGTAATACAATATAGCTAATGTTTATGTCTTTATAGTGTCTTAAAAACAGACTGTCTGAGCAGAATTTGGTGCCAACCTTGGCTAGGGGCCACTGAGAGATTTGGGAAAGGACAGGGAGAGATTCTCACGCTCCCTAATCTTTGTCAGATGGGTAGCAGGACCATGTGTGCATACCTACTGTTTGTGTGCAAATGTGTGCGCGCAAATGTGTGCGCGTATGTTAGTGTGACTGTGGGTGCAGCCAGTATAAAATGAATTGTCTTGTACAACAGAGGAGCGCTCTCGTAAATAAACTGTGTGTGTGTGTGTGTGGGGGGGGGGTAGGGTGTGTGTGTGTGTGTGTGTGTGTGGGGGTAGGGTGTGTGTGTGGGTAGGGTGTGTGTGTGTGTGTGTGTGTGTACATATGTATTTTTGCATGTGAGACTGGTTACATGCATCCGTCCATGTGTATGTTAGTGTTTCTGTGTGTGTGTGTGTGTGTTCATGTTTAAATTCAGTCCTCACCTAGCAGTAAATCGCAGAGTAGAAGACAGACAATAAATACTGCCATTAAAACAGTGTTTTAGCCTGCCTGTCTATAATGAAGATAGAAGGAGTTTTCTTCTGGAAGAAACATTGGAGTTTGGAGTACAAACATCATTCAGTAGGTAGCTGGACAGGGGGGTGACTGATGGATAGAGAGTTGATTGGCAGGACAACGCTGGGCCAATTGTGCGCCACCCTATGGGATTCCCAATCACGGATGGTTGTGAAATAGCCCGGGATCGAACCAGGGTCTGTAGTGACGCCTCTAGCACTGAGAGGCAGTGCCTTGGACCAGTGCGCGACAACATCACACAAACATCAACTACATCACACCTGCCCAGACCCCCTAGCACAACCCCCATCTCCAACGCCTGAATCACTTTCCACTAAACTGCATGAACGCCACCTTTTTCTTTCTCTTTGTAACCGCACTTTCAATATTTCAATAATAAATAGATTTTTGTATTTTGTTAATGATTGCGGATTGATTGATTTCCAAGTTTTTAGTATACGTTTTTTCAAGATGAGTGATGAGAAGAGAATTGTCCAAACCATCGGGTATCTCACGACCCTTTATGCCATGTCTTGAAATATGCAGACAGATGGATTCAAATTTGACATTGTAATACTTCTGCCCACAATTAACAGAAAGTATGGATTATTGAGTCATTATTAGTTTTACACGTGACTCTGCCGTTGTATAGTTGAATTTGTGAATTTTGTCTCTTTTATAATAATTCTATACATTAGCTTGTTTAAGCGTACATTTTCAACTGTGTGTGTTTGTGTGTGAGAGTATATACGTACATATTTTTTACTTAACTTTTTTAACCATGTAGGCCAGTTGAGAACAAGTTCACATTTACAACTGCGACCTGGCCAAGATAAACAAAGCAGTGCAACAAAAACAAAAGTTACACATGGGATAAACAAATGTACAGTCAAAAACTCAATAGAAAAATCTATGTACAGTGTGTGGAAATGTAGTAAGGTTAGGGAGGTAAGGACATAGTGGTGAAATAATTACAATTTAGCATTAACACTGGAGTGATAGATGTGCAGATGATTATGTGCAAGTAGAGATACTGGGGTGCAAAATAACAAAAAGATAAATAACAATATGGGAATGAGATAGTTGGGTGGGCTATTTACAGATGGACTGTGTACAGGTGCAGTTATCGGTAAGCTGCTCTGACAGATGATGCTTAAAGTTAGTGAGGGAGATACAAGTCTCCAGCTTCAGTGATTTTTGCCATTTGTTCCAGTCATTGGCAGCAGAGAACTGGAAGGAAAGGCGGCCAAAAGAGGATATGGCTTTGGGGGTGATCAGTGAAATATACCTGCTGGAGTGCCTGCTATGTGTGGATGTTGCTATGGAGACCAGTGAGCTGAGATAAGGTGGGGCTTTACCTAGCAAAGACTTATAGACGACCTGGAGCCAGTGGGTTTGGAGATGAATATGTAGCCAGTGCCAGCCAACGGGAGCATACAGGTCGCAGTGGTGGGTAGAATATGGGGCTTTGGTAACAAAACAGATGGCGCTGTGATAGACTACATCCAATTTGCTGAGTAGAGTGTTGGAGGCTATTCTGTAAATGACATCGCCGAAGTCAAGGATCGGTAGGATAGTCAGTTTTACGACGGTATTTTTGGCAGCATGAGTGACAGAGGCTTTGTTGCGAATTAGCAAGCCGACTCTAGATTTAATTTTGGATTGGAGATGCTTAATGTGATTCTGGAAGGACAGTTTACAGTCTAACCAGACACCTAGGTATTTGTAGTAGTCCACATATTCTAAGTCAGAACCGTCCAGAGTAGTGATGCTAGGCGGGATGGCAGGTGCGGGTAGCAATTGATTGAATAGCATGCATTTAGTTTTACTGCCATTTAAGAGCAGTTGGGGGCCATGGAAGGAGTGTTGTATGGCATTGAAGCTTGGTTAGAGGTTAGCTAACCTCTCTGGGTTAAAGCCAGTGAAAATGCAGTGCGCCAAATTCAAATAAATTACTATAATTATCAAACTTTCATGAAATCACACATATAGGATACCAAATTAAAGCTACACGTGTTGTGAATCCAGCCAACATGTAAGATTTCAAAAATGCTTTTCGACGAAAGCAAACAATGCTATTTTCTGAGGATAGCACTTCCGTAAATAAAGAGAGAGAAGCATATTTCAACCCTGCCCGCGTGACACAAAATGCAGAAATAATAATATAAATCATGCCTTACCTTTGACGAGCTTCTTTTGTTGGCACTCTAATATGTCCCATAGACATCACAAATGGTCCTTTTGTTCGATTACTTCCGTCGATATATATCCAAAAGGTCCATTTATTTGGCACGTTTGATCCAGAAAAACACTGGTTCCAACTTGCGCAACGTGACTACAAAATATTTCAAAAGTTACTTGTAAACTTTGCCAAAACATTTCAAACTACTTTTGTAATACAACTTTAGGTATTTTCTAAAGTAAATAATCAATAAAATTGAAGACGGATGATCTGTGTTCAATACAGGAAGAAAACAAACTGATGCTACCTTTCTGGTCACGCGCCTCTATCTAACAGTACACTTGAAGTGACCCTTGTTTTGAACAGGGCTACTTCTTCATTACACAAAGGAAAGCCTCAACCAATTTCTAAAGACTGGTGACTTCTAGTGGAAGCGGTAGGAACTGCAAGAAGGTATTTTAGAAATATGGATTCCCAATGAAATATCATTGAAAAGAGAGTGACCTCAAAAAAAAAAAATCGGAATGTTTTTTCCTCAGGGTTTCGCCTGCTACATAAGATATGTTATTCTCACAGGCATGAGTCAAACAGTTTTAGAAACTTCAGAGTGTTTTATATCCAAATCTACTAATAATATGCATATCTTATATTCTGGGGATGAGTAGTAGGCAGTTGAATTTGGGCTTGAAAATACTGCCCCCTGTCACCAAGAAGTTAACATGCATGAAACCAAGGCTTTTACGGTTACAGAAGTCAAGAAATGAGAGCGCCTGGGGAATAGGTGTGATGCTGGGGGCTACAGGGCCTCGATTAACCAGACATCACCAGAGGAACAGAGGAGGCGTAGGATAGGGGTACGGCTAAAGGCTATAAGAACTGGTTGTCTAGTGCGTTGGGAACAGAGAATAAAAGGGGCAGATTTCTGGGCGTGGTAGAATAGATTCAGGGCATAATGTCCAGACAAGGGTATGGTAGGATGTGAGTACAGTGGAGGTAAACCTAGGCAGTGAGTGATGATGAGAGATCTTGCATCTCTGGACACCAGCTAAGCCAGGTGAGGTCTCCCCATCTGTGGGGTGTGTGACAAAAGAGCTATCTAAGGCGTGTTGAGCTGGACTAGGGGCTCTACAGTGAAATAAAACAATAACTAACCGAAACAGCAGGAGACAAGGCATATTGAATTAGAGATAGGCATTTGTAGCCGATTGATCATAGGCTCCAATGAGCAGCAATTTGTGGGTCCGGGAGCTGTTTTTGTAGTCGCTACTATGCTAGGCGAGGGAGTGGAAGGCACGTCGTTCAGAAAGCTAGCTGGCCGGGGATAGCAGATGGGTCTTCAGTAACATCGCAACGGAAAAGCCTGTTGAAACCACATCGGACAATTACGTCGGCAGACCAGTCGTGATGCATCGGTGAGCTCCGTGTCGGCAATAACGGGTCCAGGCCAATTGGCAAAAGAAGTATTGTAGCCCACGAATTAGCGGGTATGCTTCTTCGGCTAGCCGGGAGATGGGCCTAGCTCGAGGCTAGCTCAAGGCTAACTGGTGCTTTCTTTGGGACAGAGGCGTTAGCCAGCGGTAGCCACTCAGTTGCAGCTAGCTAGCTGCGATGATCCGGTGTAATGGCCCAGAGCTTGTGGCAAGAACCCGGTGATGTGGTGATGAAAAGCAGCCCGATATGCTCTGTGTTGATATTGCGCTGTGCAGACTGGCAGGTATTGACGAAGCTAAAGTTGGCTGGTGATCGAGCTGAAGGTGAAGACCGCTAGCCGTGGCTAACAGTGACTACCAGCTAGTAGCTAGTTAGCTGGCTAACTGCTGATTGAGGTTCCTGTTATAATGTATAAAATTATCAGATATGTACCACATCGGGTGAGGTGGTTTGCAGGAAAGTATATTTAGATTCTAGGTGGAAAGTGAGATTAAAATAAATACGAAAAAAAACTATGAGATCGACTATTTACATGGGACAAGACAGGGCAAGGCAAACATGTCCGACTACTACGCCATCTTGGATTTATGTGTGTCTGTTAGGATAAATATAATCTAGCAGCCCCAGTGGCAGCCAGACAGAGGCCCTGACTCACAGAGAGGATGAGATTTAACAAAGATCAGGAAACAATTTATATTTTTTGGGATATATATTTGTTTTAGGCTCTAAACTATGTCCATATATCATTCCATAAAAATGCTAACTGGTACCGGGGACCTTCAGGTTAGTCTTGTGAGGCTTGTGTGCATCCTAGAGCAAAACAGAGAATGCTATCGTGTCTCAAGAGTTTCATCTTACAATAGAGTGGTCATAATGGTAGGCAAAACCGTTCAGACACTGCAGACGTTTTTTGTGAGAAGATTTTCATGATGTCTAATGGGATGTCTCAAGGTGTATGTGACCAACCATCATGATTCAGTCTTACAGTTGAAGTTGTAAATTTACATAGACATTCGCCAAATACAATTAAACTCAGTTGCACAATTCCTGACATTTAATCCCTGTAAAATGTCTGTTTTAGGTCAGTTAGGATCACCACTTTATTTTAAGAATGTGAAATGTCAGAATAGTAGTAGGGAGAATTATTTATTGCAGCTTTATTTTCTTTCATCACATTACCAGTGGGTCAGACGTTTACATGCACTCAATTAGTATTTGGTAGCATTGTCTTTAATTAAATTGTTAGATTTGGGTCAACCGTTTCGGGTAGCCTTCCACAAACTTTCCACAATATGTTTGGGAAATTTTGGCCCTTTCCTCCTGACAGGGCTGGTGTAACTGAATCAGGTTTGTAGGCCTTCTTGTTTTCACACGCTTTTCTGTTCTGCCCACAAATGTTCTATGGGATTGAGGTCAGGGCTTTGTGATAGCCAATCCAATACCTTGACTTTGTTGTCCTTAAGCCATTTTGCCACAACTTTGGAAGTATGCTTGGGGTCATTGGCCGTCTGGACGACCCATTTGCAACCAAGTTTTCACTTCCTGACTGATGTCTTGAGATGTTGCTTCAATATACCCACATATTGTTCCTGGCTCATGATGCCATCTATTTTGTGAAGTGCACCAGTCCCTCCTGCAGCAAAGCACCCCTACAACATGATGCTGCCACCCCCGTGCTTCACGGTTGGGATGGTGTTCTTCGGCTTGCAAGCATCCCCATTTTTACTCCAAACATAACAATGGTAATTATGGCGAAACAGTTCTATTTTTGTTTCATCAGACCAGAGGACATTTCTCCAATTAGTGCAATCTTTGTCCCCATGTGCAGTTGCAAACTGTAGCCTGGATTTTCTATGGCGGTTTTGGAGCAGTGGCTTTGTCCTTGCTGAGCGGTCTCTCAGGTTATGCCGATATAGGACAACATTTAGGACAACATTTGAGAGCGCGCTGACCCTGGTGCTAGAGGGAGAACGCAGCTGGAGGTTGAATGTTTGAAAGGGTACGGGACTATAAAAAGTTTGGGAAGCACTGCCCTAGAGCACACAAGCAATGCATACCTCAGCTTAAACATCAGCGCCACATGTAACTTCCACAAAGCTGTGAAAATCTGAGAGACAAGGCAAGACAGGTCTTCTATGCTATCAAAAGGAACATCAAATTCGACATACCAATTAGGATCTGCTTAAGAATACTTATAGAACCCATTGCCCTTTATTGTTGTGAGGTCTGGGGTCTACTTACCAACCAAGAGTTCACAAAATAGGACAAACACCAAATTGAGACTCTGCATGCAGAATTCTGCCAAAATATACTCCGTGTACATCGTAAAACACCAAATATTGCCTGCAGAGCAGAATTAAGCCGATACCTGCTAATGATCATAATCCAGAAAATAGCCTTGTAACGGTTTTTGTCGTATGAAGAGGACTTTTTCTTTAAACTGAACACTAAACAAAAAAACAAAATTAATAACGAAACAGTCCTGTCAGTTGCAATACACTAAACAGAAAACAACTACCCACAAAAACCATGTGGGAAAAAGCTACCTAAGTATGGTTCCCAATCAAAGACAACGATAGACAGATGTCCCTGATTGAGAACCATACCCGGCCAAAACAAAGAAATACAAAAACAAAGAAAAAATAACATAGAATACCCACCCAAATCACACCCTGACCAAACCAAAATAGAGACATAAAAAGCTCTCTAAAGTCAGGGCGTGAAAGGCCTTTGAATTCTACAACCACCTAAAAGGAAGCAATTCCCAAACATTCCATAACAAAGCCATCACCTACAGAGAGATGAACCTGGAGAAGAGTCCCCTAAGCAAGCTGGTCCTGGGGCTCTGTTCACAAACACAAATACACCCCACAGAGCCCCAGGACATCAGCACAACTAGACCCAACCAAATCATGAGAAAACAAAAATATAATTATTTGACACTTTGGAAATAATTAACAAAAAAACAGAGCAAACTAGAATGCTTTTTAGCCCTAAAAAGAGAGTACACAGTGGCAGAATACCTGACCACTGTGACTGACACAAAATTAAGGAAATTTTTGACTATGTATAGACTCAGTGAGCATAGCCTTGCTATTGAGAAAATCCGCCAAAAGCAGAGCTGGCTCTCAAGAGAAGACAGCCTATGTGCACACTGCCCACACAATTGAGGTGGAATTTGAGCTACTCTTCCTACCCTCCTGCCAAAGGTATGACCATATTAGAGACACATATTTCCCTCAGATTACACAGACAAATCCAATTTTGATAAACTCCCATATCAGTGTGCAATCACATCACCAATATTTGTGACCTGTTGCCATAAGGAAAGGGAAACCAGTGAAGAACAAACACCATTGTAAATACAACCCATATTTATGTTTAGAGTATTTATTTTCCCTTTTGTACTTTAACTATTTGCACATCATCACAATTCTGTGTATATCAATAATATGGCATTTGAAATGTCTTTATGCTTTTGGAACTTTTGTAAGAGCAATGTTTACTGTAAATGTTTTATTGTTTATTTCACTTTTGTGTATTATCTATTTCTGTCACGCCCTGACATTAGAGAGCCTTTTTTATTCTCTATTTGGTTAGGTCAGGTTGTGACTTGGGTGGGCAAATCTATGTTTCTATTTCTTTGTTGGACTACTATGGTTCCCAATCAGAGGCAGCTGTTTATCGTTGTCTCTGATTGGGGATCATACTTAGGCAGCCTGTTTTCCAACTGAGTTTGTGGGATCTTGTTTTTGTACAGTTACTGTGTAGCCTGCAGAACGTTACGTTCGTTTATCTTTTTTTTTTTTTTGGTGTTCATCATAATAAAGAAAGATGTATGCTTACAACACTGCACCTTGCTCTCATTCCAACAACGGACGTAACAGAAGATCCCACCACAAACGGACCAAGCAGCGTGGTCAGGAGGAGAGAACACAACGGAAAACCCGAGAGGCAGCCCTAAAAAGGGGGGCAGACGACGTGGACATTGGTCCAGAGTCAAATAACATCAAGGCGGTGGCCCGTTCCTGTAGGTTCATGCTCTACAACATCCGCAGAGTACGACCCTGCCTCACACAGGAAGCGGCGCAGGTCCTAATCCAGGCACTTGTCATCTCCCGTCTGGATTACTGCAACTCGCTGTTGGCTGGCCTCCCTGCCTGTGCCATTAAACCCCTACAACTCATCCAGAACGCCGCAGCCCGTCTGGTGTTCAACCTTCCCAAGTTCTCTCACGTCACCCCGCTCCTCCGCTCTCTCCACTGGCTTCCAGTTGAAGCTCGCATCCGCTACAAGACCATGGTGCTTGCCTACGGAGCTGTGAGGGGAACGGCACCTCAGTACCTCCAGGCTCTGATCAGGCCCTACACCCAAACAAGGGCACTGCGTTCATCCACCTCTGGCCTGCTCGCCTCCCTACCACTGAGGAAGTACAGTTCCCGCTCAGCCCACTCAAAACTGTTCGCTGCTCTGGCCCCCCAATGGTGGAACAAACTCCCTCACGACGCCAGGACAGCGGAGTCAATCACCACCTTCCGGAGACACCTGAAACCCCACCTCTTTAAGGAATACCTAGGATAGGATAAAGTAATCCTTCTCACCCCCCCCCCCTTAAAAGATTTAGATGCACTATTGTAAAGTGGCTGTTCCACTGGATGTCATAAGGTGAATGCACCAATTTGTAAGTCGCTCTGGATAAGAGCGTCTGCTAAATGACTTAAATGTAAATGTAATGTGCTGCGGGGTGAGTCCGAGACCGAGGAGGAATTGTTGGACCGTTTGAGCGAGGAGTGGTTGGCAGTGGAGAGTGATGAAAGAGTTTGGAGGGTTTGGAGTCTGGAGCAAGACAGTCGCTTTGAGGAGCGTGTGACCCTTCAGACACCATGCTTTGCGGTTTCACGTACTGTGTCTCCAGTGCGCCTTGAAAGCCCAGTGCATCCTGTGCCAGCGCCCCGCAGTTGCCGGGCTAGGGTGAGCACCCAGCCAGGAAGGGTTGTGCCAGCTCTGCGATCCAGACCTCTGGTGCGTCTCCACGGCCCAGTATATCCTGTGCCAGCTCCACGCACCTGGTCTCCTGTGTGTCTACCCAGCCTGATAAGCTCTGTGCCAGCTCTACGCACCAGGCCTCCAGTGCATCTCCCCAGCCCGATAAGCCCTGTGCCAGCTCCACGCACCAGGCCTCAAGTGCGTCTCTCCAGCCCGGTGCGTCCTGTGCCAGCTCTACGCACCCAGCCTCCAGTGATGATCCATGGCCCAATGCCTCCAGTGGTGAACCATGGGCCGAAGCCTCAAGTGATGATCCAGGGCCCGAAGCCTCCAGTGATGATTCATGGCACGAAGCCTCCAGTGATGATCCATGGCCCAATGCCTCCAGTGGTGAACCATGGGCCGAAGACTCCAGTGATGATCCAGGGCCCGAAGCCTCCAGTGATGATTCATGGCACGAAGCCTCCAGTGATGATCCATGGCCCAATGCCTCCAGTGGTGAACCATGGGCCGAAGACTCCAGTGATGATCCAGGGCCCGAAGCCTCCAGTGATGATCCATGGCACAAAGCCTCCAGTGATGATCCATGGCCCAATGCCTCCAGTGGTGAACCATGGGCCGAAACCTCCAGTGATGATCCATGGCCCGAAGCCTCCAGTGATGGTCCACGGCCTGAAGCCTCCAGTAATGATCCACGGCCCGAAGCCTCCATTGATGATCCACGGCCCGGAGCCTGCAGTGATGATCCATGGCATGAAGCCTGCAGTGATGATCCATGGCACAAAGCCTCCAGTGATGAACCGCGGTCTGGAGTCTCCAGCAACGGTCTGCAGTCCAGAGTCTCTAGCGACAGTCTGCAGTCCAGAGTCTACAGCGACAGTCTGCAGTCTAGAGACTCCAGCGGGGGTTCCCATTCCAGAGCCACCTGCGAGGGATCCCAGTCCGGAGCCTCCAGCGACGGTCCCCAGTCCGGAGTCTCCGGAGATGGTCCCCAGTCGGGAGCCTGCGGCAACGGTCCCCAGTTGGGAGCCTCCGGCGATGTTCCCCAGGCCGGATCCTCAAGCGACGATCGGTGGTTCGGTTCCTCAAGCAGTGATTTACGATCCGGAGTCCGCGACGACGATCTACAGTCCAGAGTCCGCGACAACGATCTACAGTCCGGAGTGCCCGGCGACGTTCCCCGCACCAGAGGCGCTACCGAAGCGGAGCGGGGTCTGCGTCCCTCACCGGAGCCTCCACCCGGACCCTTCCCTATAGGTTCAGGTTTGCGGCCGGGGTCCGCACCTTTGGGGGGGGGGATACTGTCACGCCCTGACCTTAGCGAGCCTTTTTTATTCTCCATTTGGTTAGGTCGGGGTGTGACTCGGGTAGCAAAATCTATGTTTCTATTTCTTTGTTGGACTAGTATGGTTCCCAATCAGAGGCATCTGTTTATCGTTGTCTCTGATTGGGGATCATACTTAGGCAGCCTGTTTTCCAACTGAGTTTGTGGGATCTTGTTTTTGTACAGTTACTGTGTAGCCTGCAGAACGTTACGTTCGTTTATCTTTTGTTGTTTATTTGGTGTTCATCACAATAAAAAAGATGTACGCTTACCACGCTGCACCTTGGTCTCATTCCAACAACGGACGTAATAATTTAATTTGCTTTTTCAATGTAAATATATGTTTCCCATGCCAATAAAGCCCCTTTAATTGATTTGAATTGAGATAGAGAGATGAGCAACCATAAGGAGTAGGGGAGATAAGGATGGAGAGAGAGAGATGAGCAACCATAAGGAGTAGGGGAGATAAGAATGGAGAGAGAGAGAGATGAACAACCATAAGGAGTAGGGGAGATAAGGATGGAGAGAGAGAAAGATGAGCAACCATAAGGAGCAGGGGAGTTAAGGAGATAAGGATGGAGAGATCAAGAGGAAGATAGAGAAAGGAGTTCCTTCTCTCTTCACAGTAGGGGGAGATAAAGTCAGTAAGCAGGGCTGGAAGGTGGGAGGAGAAGGGGATGGTGAGGAGGGGTGAGGAAGATGGTGAGGAGGAGGGGGAGGAGGAGTGGGAGGGGAGGAGGAAGGGGAGGAGATTTCCTAACCACAATTAAATCTCTCTTTACAATAAGAGAAAAGGGGAACTGCAGAAGAGGAGCGCAGGAGAGACATAAACAGGGCTATAATCCTCAACCCCATATTGATAGCAAAATGGGGCCATAATTCTCATCCCCATAATGATAGCAAGATAGGGCCATAATCCTCACCCCCATATTTATAGGAAGATGGGGCCCTAATCCTCACCCCCATATTTATAGGAAGATGGGGCTATAATCCTCACCCCCATATTTATAGGAAGATGGGGCCATAATCCTCACCCCCATATTTATAGGAAGATGGGGCTATAATCCTCACCCCCATATTGATAGGAAGATGGGGCTATAATCCTCACCCCCATATTGATAGGAAGATGGGGCTATAATCCTCACCCCCATATTGATAGCAAGATGGGGCTATAATCCTCTCCCCCATATTGATAGGAAGATGGGGCTATAATCCTCTCTCCCATATTGATAGGAAGATGGGGCTATAATCCTCTCCCCCATATTGATAGCAAGATGGGGCTATAATCCTCACCCCCATATTGATAGGAAGATGGGGCTATAATCCTCACCCCCATATTGATAGCAAGATGAGGCCATAATCCTCTCCCCCATATTGATAACAAGATGAGGCCATAATCCTCGACCCCATATTGATAGCAAGATGGGGCTGAAAGTATCACTCCAAAAAATCGTGAGAAAAAAATGTAGTAACAGTTTAGTACACTTGACACAACTAAATTAAAGCAAGGAATTGAATTGGTGGTTCCTGGTCCTATCAGGGTTAGATCAGCAGCAATTATTTACATCACAGAGCCAAATACAAGTCTGCCTTTTTATTTTTCTCACTGGCTGCAGATAGAAGTTCAGCAAAGACACCGATCCAGGATCAGTTTGCCTTCCTTGAAAACCTGTCCTTAAAGCTGGAATCCATAGCGGTGAAACTGCCACTTCCGTTTGCAATATTACTACAACAAAGAAATGATTTCAAACAGTTGATTTCCCTCGACATCATTGAACAGCAGAGTATGTACTATAGTGGAATGAATGGAAACATCTACAGCACACACACATACAAAGACACACACACAGACTCGCACTGCACCCTCTTCGCTGGACACACACAAAATGAGCCATTTCAAGCAGCATGAAATGTGTCTCAGTGTGCAGTAACTTGCACTTGGGATAATAAACATGTCTGTGGTAGGCAGAGGACTGTAAAAAAAAAAAAAAATCTAAAACCGTGGCTCTCCATGAAGTTGGACACACACACACACACACACACACACACACACACACACACACACACACACACACAAAAGCACACACACACACAACACAGGAATATGGAGAACCTGCTGTCATCACTGTTCCGACTCCACTCCTCTCAGGAGGAATCTACATCCTGTTCTGAGGGCGGTAAGTTCACGCTGGCTAGACAAAGTTGTCATTGTTTTATTTTTGCTCTGCCTCTGAATTCCCTCAGCTACTGCATGGTTTTCTAAGTTACTTGGATGCTGTGTGTGTGTGTGTGTGTGTGTGTGTGTGTGTGTGTGTGTGTGTGTGTGTGTGTGTGTGTGTGTGTGTTTGTGTGTGTGTGTGTGTGTGTTGAGTCTTCATACGCTGGTGTCATGGTACTGCATTTCCCATGTCCCTGAGGTGCGCGTCGTGACTTGTGACTTTGTGTGTGTGTGACAGAAAAACCCAGACAGACAGATAACAGCCAGAGCAGATAAACACATGCAGACATGCCTGAGAGGAAGCCTGTATGTGGTGTATACTGTAAACACTCATTATGAAGCAGTGATTTCTGAAAGGCTTTGTTAGTAGAAGATCAGAGGTTAACAAAGTGAAATTTTCAAAGTTCAAGTGTTGTGTAAGACAATATGTGTTGATGCCAGGTAACATTATATACAACTTACTTCAATTACCGAAGAGCATTTCTCTTCAAGTTTGGCCTGTTTTGACTATAACACATTGTTTATTGTTCAAGGACAATGTTGAATTTTGTGACATTTTGACTGTGGATTAAAACATGTCTGGGTGGAAAACCTAAAAGTATTTATTAATGCTAATTACTATGTATTATTTGAATTGTTCTTTGGTTGGGTAGGCCACAGGTGACCAGGAAACATACTTATGGATTTTGCCTTATTGGGCTACAAGAACCAGAATGCCTTGCTACAGGAAGGGAGATAAACGTTTTTGTGAATAGACAGAGAGATAAAAAAGATAAAAATAACAAATAATTAAAAAGCAGCAGTAAATAACAATAGCGGAGCTATATACAGGGGTACTGGTACAGAGTCAATGTGTCAATGTGTGGGGGCACCGGTGTCAAGGTAATTGAGGAAATTATGTACATGCAGGTAGAGTTATTAAAGTGGCTTTGCATAGATAATTACAGAGAAAAGTAGCAGCAGCGGGGGGGCAATGCAAATAGTCTGTGTAGCCATTTGATTAGCTGTTCAGGAGTCTTATGGCTTGGAGGTAGAAGCTGTTTAGAAGCCTCTTGGACCCAGACTTGGCGCTCCAGAACCGCTTGCCTTGCGGAAGCAGAGAGAACAGTCTGCGACGAGGGTGGCTGGAGTCTTTGACAGTTTTTAGGGCCTTCCTCTGACACCGCCTGGTATAGAGGTCCTGGATGGCAGGAATCTTGGCCACGGTTATGTACTGGGCCATATGCATCACCCTCTGTAGTGCCTTGCGGTCAGAGGCCGAGCAGTTGCCATACCAGGCAGTGATCCAACCCGTCAGGATGCTCTCGATGGTGCAGCTATAAAATCTTTTGAGGACCTAAAGACCCATGCCAAATCTTTTCGGTCTCCTGAGGGGAATAGGTTTTGTCGTGCTCTCTTCACGACTGTCTTGTTTTGCTTGGACCATGTTAGTTTGTTGGTGATGTGGACGCAAAGGAACTTGAAGATCTCAACCTGCTCCACTACAGCCATGTCGATGAGAATGGGGGCGTGCTCGGTCCTCCTTTTCCAGTCATCCACAAAAATGTAATTTGTCTTGATCACGTTGAGGGAGAGGTTGATGTCCTTGCACCACATGGTCAGATCTCTGACCTCTTCCTTATAGTTGTCCGTGGTCCGTGGTCACTGTTGTGTAATCAGCAAACTTATTGATGGTGTTGGAGTCATGCCTGGCCGTGCAGTAATGAGTGAACAGGGAGCACAGGAGGGGACTAAGCACGCATCCCTGAGGGGCTCCGTGTTGAGGATCAGCTTGGCGTATGTGTTGTTACCTACCCATACCACCTGGGGGTGGCCCATCAGGAAGGCCAGGATCCAGTTGCAGAGGGAGGTGTTTAGTCCCAAGGTCCTTAGATTAGTGATGGGCCTTGAGGGCACTTGTGGATCTGTTGTCATCTGTGGATCTGTTGGTGCGGTATTCAAATTGGAGTGGGTCTAGGGTTTCTGGGATAATGGTGTTGATGTGAGCCATGACCAACTTTTCAAAACATTTCATGGCTACAGACATGAGTGCAACGGGTCAGTAGTCATTTAGGCAGGTTACCTTAGTGTTCTTGGGCACAGCGACTATGGTGGTCTAAAGAATCATTACAGACTCAGACAAGGAAAGGTTGAAAATGTCAGTGAAGACACTTGCTAGTTGGTCAGCGCATACTCGAAGTACACGTCCTGGTAATCCGTCTGGCCTAGTGGCCTTGTGAATGTTGACTTGTTTTAAGGTCTTACTCACATCGGGTGCAGAGAGTGTGATCACACAGTCATGCGGAACAGCTCATGCTCTGATGCAAGTTTCAGTATAACTTACCTCGAAGCGAGCATAGATGTTATTTAGCTTGTCTGGTAAGCTCGTGTCACTGGGCATTGGCTGCGCATCCCTTTGTAGTCTGTAGGGCAAGTTGTGCAAGCCCTGCCACAACTGCCACAACTGACGAGAGTCTGCACCGATGTAGTACGATTCAATCTTAGTCCTGTATTGAAGTTTTTATTGTTTGATGGTTCGTCGGAGGGCATAGCAGTCTTGAAATTGTCAGCTCTACCCTTTAACTCAGTGCTAATATTGCCTGTAATCCATGGCTTCTGGTTGGAGTATGTACGTACAGTCACTGTGGGAATGTTATCCTCGGTGCAATAATTGATAAAACCAATGACTGATGTGGTGTACTCCTCAATGCCATCGGAGGAATCCCGGAACATATTCCAGTCTGGGCTAGCAAAACGGTCCTGTAGTTTAGCATCTGCTTCATCTGACCAATTTTTTATAGACCGAGTCACTGGTGCTTCCTGCTTTAATTTTTGCTTGCAAGCAGGAATCAGGAGGATAGAGTTATGGTCAGATTTGCCAAATGGAGGGTGAGGGAGAGCTTTGTGAGCTTCTCTGTGTGTGGAGTAAAGGTGGTCTAGAAATGTTTTCCCTCTGGTTGCACATTTAACATGCTGATAGAAATGAGGTAAAACTGATTTAAGTTTGCCTGCAATAAAGTCCCCGGCCACTAGGAACGACACCTCTGGATGAGCATTTTCCTGCTTGCTTATGGTGGAATACAGCTCATTGAGTGTGGTTTTAGTGCCAGCCTTGGCCTGTGGTTTTAAGTAGACAGCTACGAAAAATACAGATGAAAACTCTCTAGGTAGATAGGGTGGTCAACAGTTTATCATTCGATACTCTACCTCAGGTGAACAAAACCTTGAGAGTTCTTTAGATATCATGCAGCCGGTATTGTTTACAAATATGCATAGGCCCCTGCCCTGTGTTTTACCAGAGGCTGCAGTTCTGTCCTGACGATAGAGTGTCTAAGCTGCCAGCTGTATGTTCTTAATGTCGTTGTTCAGCCATGACTCGGTGAAAAATAAGATGTTTGTCACGTTCTGAGCTTAGTTCCTTTGTTATGTCTTTGTTTTAGTATGGTCAGGGCGTGAGTTGGTTGGGTTGTCTATGTTCCATTTTCTATGTTGTGTTTTGCGTTTGGCCCGGTATGGTTCTTAATCAGAGGCAGGTGTCGTTAGTTGTCTCTGATTGAGAATTATACTTAGGTAGCCTTTTCCCACTTGTGTTTCGTGGGTGTTTATTTTCTGTTCTGTCTTTTGTTTCACCGTTCAGGACTGTTCGTTTTGTCGTTTAATTGTTTTGTTCAGTATTTCTTATTAAAACAAGATGAACCCTTACCACGCTGCACCTTGGTCCGCCTCTCTTTCTCCCAACGACAAACGTTACAATGTTATAGTTTTTAATGTCCCGTTGGTAGGATATAGGTGCTTTCAGTTCGTCTCATTTATTTTCCAGTGATTGAATGTTAGCTAGCAGAGCGGATGGCAAGGGGAGATTAGTCACTCGTCAACTGATCCTCACAAGGCATCCTGATCTCTTTCTGCAAAACCTACACTACTGTTCAAAAGTTTGGGGTCACGTAGAAATGTCCTTGTTTTTGAAAGAAAAGCACATTTTCTGTCCATTAAAATAACAAAAAATTGATCAGAAATACAGTGTAGATATTATTCATGTTCTAAATGACTATTGTTGCTGGAATCGGCAGATTGTTTATGGAATATCTACATAGGCGTACAGAGGAAAATGATCAGCAACCATCATTTCTGTGTTCCAATGGAACGTTGTGTTTGCTAATCCAAAATTATCATTTTAAAAGGCTAATTAATCATTAGAAAACCCTTTCGCAATTATGTTAGGACAGCTGAAAACTGTTGTTCTGATTAAAGAAACAATAAAACTGGTCTTCTTTAGACCAGTTGTGTATCTGGAGCATCAGCATTTGTGGATTCGATTGTAGGCTCAAAATGGCAAGAATACTACCGAAGGTAGCTCCCCTTTCTGTTCGGTTGGCGCTCGGCGGTCATCGTCACCGGCCTACTAGCTGGCACTGATCCCTTTGCCCCTTTTCTGTTTATTGGTTTCACCTGTGTTTGTTTTAGGCTGATTGGTTGGGCTTTGCGGGATTGTCCGATGTACGCCTGTACACGTCTGTGTGTCACTGTTTTCCCATTTGCTTGGGTTTTTGTTGGACTGTTTAAGTCCCCCGTGTTTGGTGCATTTGTTTTGGTGGGCGCCCCGTGTTTCGTGGGGTTGGCGTATGTTCACCGTTGTTGTGCATCAAAAGGTATTAGCACTACCCTGAACTCTCTGCTTCCTGCGCCTGACTTCTCACCCACTACACCCCGGACGTTACAGAAACAAAGAACTTTCTTCTGAAACTCGTCAGGCTATTCTTGTTCTGAGAAATGAAGGCTATTCCATGCAAGAAATTGTCAAGAAACTGAAGATCTCGTACAACGCTGTGTACAACTCCCTTCACAGAACAGAGCAAACTGGCCTTAACCAGAATAGAAAGAGGAGTGGGAGGCCCCGGTGCACAACTGAGCAAGAGGACAAGTACATTAGAGTGTCTAGTTTGAGAAACATAATCCTCACAAGTCCTCAACTGGCAGCTTCATTAAATAGTACCCGCAAAACACCAGCCTCAACATCAACAGTGAAGAGGGGACTCTGGGATGCTGGCCTTCTAGGCAGAGTTCCTCTGTCCAGTGTCTGCGTTCTTTTGCCCATCTTAATCTTTTCTTTTTATTTGCCAATCTGAGATGTGACTTTTTCTTTGTAACTCTGCCTAGAAGGCCAGCATCCCAGAGTTGTCTTCAAAAGATTATTGAAAGCATAAATAAATGTACACAATGAGCTAATTCTTGCCATATGAGCATAGATGTGACATCAGTCAAAACACGTCAATAATAAGCTCAAACTAGCTAAAAACAAGCCACCTACTATGCTCCACAAGGCAGCTTCTTGTCATTGTTGCTAGCTATCTGACTATTGCGTATCATAACAGACCTTCTGCCCCATTGATCATCACACATAATATCCGCAACATCATGTAACCCCGCCTGTGAATCCAGCAAGTTATTAGCAATGCCTGAACTACCTACCTTTCTAACTAACTGCCTAAACTCTCCACTAACTACCTTTCCTTTATTTTTTTACTCAACCTATAGTTGTAAAATGTAGCATGGATGATTTAATTCACTATAAGAACCTTTTTATATCAGAAACAATGTTCTGAATCATTACTTTGAAGATTTAGTTTATCTATAGTTTATCTATAGTTTATCTATAGTCTAGGGGACTGTGGATTGAAGACAGTGTGGAATTCTTTCCACATGGACACAAAGCCTCTGTGGATTGAAGACAGTGTGGAATTCTTTCCACATGGACACAAAGCCTCTGTGGATTGAAGACAGTGTGGAATTCTTTCCACATGGACACAAAGCCTCTGTGGATTGAAGACAGTGTGGAATTCTTTCCACATGGACACAACGCCTCTGTGGATTGAAGACAGTGTGGAATTCTTTCCACATGGACACAAAGCCATTTGTGTATAGTCATTGAGGAGACAAAAAAAGATAAGGTGTTGTGGAGAGCTAACTCGCAGATTTGGACCATGATAAAGCATTGCATTTCTTCTGTGTCGAAGACAGGGTTTTGGATTGTGAAAAGATAAGTGTTTTTTTGTTGTTGAAAGATTAGGTAATCATTCATAAAGGTTAGTATAGCACTGATAAAAAGTTACAATACAACTTTGTCATTGTTGAGTTAATGGAGAGACTATGTGGCAGCCATTTAGATTTTCCCCCATGTTTCTCTCTGCTGACCTAAACTTTGTTCGTCTAAGCCAACAGACAAGAGAGCACAGTGTTTGCTTAGAACAATTATTGTCAACATTCCAGTCAAAAGGCTCAGATACTGTATCTCTGTAGAAATTAGTTGAGTTGACTACGAGTTTGTTGACAAGTATGACGCATATAATCATTTTGTATTTATTTAATGCTTTGAACTTCAGCTATACCCTATGGTATACAACCCATGGCATACAAAGATGTGCCAGCAGTCTCTTGGGACATTCACTGGGACCTTCATCTACAGACAGGCTTCTGCAGCTCTCCGTATATGAGGACAGACATCACGGAGAAACATGCTTCATTGTATTACAATTAGAATATTAGACTATTATCTCTGTCTTTTTTCATAGTTTTCCTCTCTAGGGACTAAAACTGGAGAATATGTTCATAATGTCCTCCCACAACCTGCCTTGTCTAACTAGTAAACCTACTCCCTTTTCTGACAGCTGGAGCAGAACATCCTTTCACCCTCTTCCATGGCTGTTTTCTACAAATACATTTGGATTATGAGTTAACTTCCACTGATAAATATGCCTACATCAAGATAACAAGCTAGTATGAAGTGAACTAGCTGATGATATTTCACTTAGCTATTGTATGTAAAGCTGGCTAGCCAACTAGCTAACAAGCAGGTCATTAGCCTACACATGGTGGCCTGCTGTAGCTAGCTATTTTCACAATGTATTTATTTGCTTGAATAGCTTCACGCAAAAAATTTTGCAGCAAAGAATTGTCAAGGAGGCATCATTTCTGGTCGAACCGTACCGTGAGGCCAACACACTTTACCTCTCCACTTACTGACGGGTGCCACCAAGGATTTTTGGTCCCATGAAAAGATATCACATTGGGCCCCACCAGCACAGGCCACACCAACCAAGGGCAATTGCTGTAACCACACACTTCCAGAACTCAATCGGCCCATTCAAAGCTTCAAATAACTCTACCTTTGCAGGCTTGCAACTTTCTTGTAGTCCAATATTTACTGTAGGATATTTACTGACAGTGAGCTGTGAAAACATAACACTGTGTGGACATGCATGCAACATTCTGCATACAGTGGAAATCACTATTTGAGTAAGACTGATACCCTCTATAAGAAATGTGCTAAAGGCCGTCTTTTACAGTCTAAATGTCATTTTAATGGGAATTCTCTTAAAATGAACAAATAACTTAAAATAAATATAACCTCATCAATTAAAATGAATTAACATTATCATCTAAAAAATGCTATAACAAACAAAATAATAAAATCAGCAGCAGATTTTTGAACTAAATATACATACCAACTAGAACATAAGCGGCTGTCAAAGTGAAAATGGAAAATGGAAAACTAAATGAAAATGCTGCCTACATTGAGACCCAATCACTGGACACTTTAATAAATGGATCACTAGTCACTGTAAACAATGCTACTTTAAATAATGCCACTTTAATAATGTTTACATTACTCATATCACATCTATATACTGTATTTTGTACCATCTACTGCACCTTGCATATGCCACTCAGCCATCGTTCATCCATATACTAATATGTACATATTCTCATTCAGCCCTTTAGATTTGCGTGTATTAGGTAGTTGTTGGGGAATTGTTCGATTACTTGTTAGATATTACTGCACTGCATTACTGCATCGAAACTAGAAGCACAAGCATTTTGCTACACTTTCATTAAAATCTGCTAACTATTTGTAAGTGACCAATACCATTTTATTTGATTTACAGAGGCCCTCTGGATGTTTACTTTTTGCCAAAAACAAGAAAAGAAAAGGAAAAGAAACCGTCAATTTTATTTGTACATTGTAAATACAATATTATTTTAATGATGATAGGTTAATAATTTAATATTGAAAATGTTTTACCTAATGTTCTAATATTTTTTTAGGGCCCCTGTCAGTCACAGGCCCTTAGAATCGTCCTAACATTTAACCCCCATATGGCACCCCTGCCTACAGAGATGCCCTCAGTGCTGCCAGGTCTGCCAGGTCTATCTACTTCTCCAATATCATCAACAGCTCCAATAATAAATCATGGACTCAGTACTCCACTGTCAGCCCCGTGATGACTCCTTTTCTATTTCCTCCACTGGTCTCTTCATCTCCTCCATTCAGTTTTTCAAAGACAAGATCACCATTATAAACTCATCACTGACTGATCAATCTCCCTCATTCTTCCACCTCCGCAAGATCAGGTCCACCTCTGCCAAAATCAGGTCCTCCTTCTCCTGTCCTGCCGCTGAAACCCTCATATATGCATTTATTTCCTCCTGTCTTGACTACTGCAACTCTCTACTCTCCGGCATCACCGCAAACTCCCTTCATGAGCTCCAAATGGTTCAAAACTCTGCAGCCTGACTCCTCACCCACACTAAGTCATGTAAGGGAATACCCCCCTGTATTGGACAAAAATGAATGGCATGTCATTGGCATCGGACAAACCATATACACATTGTCCAATATCACCAAATTCGGCGTTGATTCATCCAAAGTGTATTGCAAATGCCATATGGCAATTGCCAGTTGTAACACTTTAAAAATCCAACAGGTGGCGAATCCGCTCCACCTTGGTTTTTCATATTGGAAATGTAACCCAAGTCAACATCCAAAAGCAAAATTTTGAAAAAATGTTTTTTTTGTCAAAAACTTATCACCCCTTAAAGTGCTTTCTGGACCGTTTTTCGAAATTCTGTCGATGTTTTTTGTCAATTACACATGTGTAAGAACTGTATGAATACACTTTTGTCCAATTTTATTATCATATATATATTTATTTTTTTACATGCGCATAAGTAATATGTTTTGTCCATTTTCAATATGATTTCATAGGAAGTCAAAAGTCAAAAGTCAAAAATGTCAAAATTTTGTAAAAAACTTCACACACCCTTAAAAAAGTGCTTCCTGGACTGTTTTTCAAAATTCTTTCGAATTTTGTGTCATTTACACACGTATAAGAACTGTATCAACATACTTTTGTCCAATTTTATTATCATATTTTTCTTTTCTTACATGCGCATAAGGAATATGTTTTGTCCATTTTCAATATGATTTCATAGGAAGTCAAAAGTCAAAGTCAAAAGTCACTTTTTGGGGGGGCCAAATGCCATAAGAAATTTGACATGCTCAAAAATCCTGCAGAAATGCAAAATTGCCTGGCCTGATGAACACAGGATGGCCTGGCAGTGATAGTTGCTCCTTTCCATCGCTCGTTGTGTTGACTTCATCATGTCCATTTGGTGATGTTTTTTTCACTATAGAATCATATTGCTAATGCACGTGCATTTACAATATGGTTCAATTGGCATTACCATAAGAAATTTGACATGCTCAAAAATCCTGCAGAAATGCAAAATTGACTGGCCTGATGAACACAGGATGGCCTGGCAGTGATAGTTGCTCCTGTCCATCGCTCGTTGTGTTGACTTCATCATGTCCATTTGGTGATGTTTTTTTCACTATAGAATCATATTGCTAATGCACGTGCATTTACAATATGGTTCAATTGGCATTTACCATAAGAAATTTGACATGCTCAAAAATCCTGCAGAAATGCAAAATTGACTGGCCTGATGAACACAGGATGGCCTGGCAGTGATAGTTGCTCCTGTCCATCGCTCGTTGTGTTGACTTCATCATGTCCATTTGGTGATGTTTTTTCACTGTTGAATCATATTGCAAATGCACGTGCATTGTTGTGCAACTGGTAACCCAAAAATAAAAAATCTTGTGATTTCATTATGTCCATTTGTTTATGTTTTCTTACTTTTGCAAAGTCACTGTGCATTTGCAATATGGTTCAATGGGCAGGTACCAACACGAATTTGTCATGCTATAAAAATCCTGCAGGAATGTGAAATTGACTGGCCCGATGAACTCGGGATGGCTGGGCAGTGATTCTGGTTAATCTCAATGGCTCGTTAGGGTTGATTTCAGAATGTCACTTTGGTGATGGTACCTCACTGTTTAAACATATTGCAAATGGACAAGAGTCACCAGCAAGTCACCGTCCATCAGTCAATTAGATATCATTCTGACACCAAACTGATACAAACTGACACCAAACCCACTTTTTCCAACTCGTTTAGTAGCCAACTATCACATACTGCAGAGCTGGCCCAAAATTCACAACGCCTTCGGTTCAAACCATAAAAAAACATAAAACACGTAGTTACGTTCTAGCTGCGGGTCCATTTCTTATGTTATGTGTAGGCCTAGCTGAGGCAACCCCGAATCCCAAGTTTCGGCTCGATCGGTCATTTGGTGTCCGAGAAAAACCCTAACTGGTGCTGAAAATCCACTTTTTTTCCATGCCTTGCTATGGGGTCCTTGAATGAGCTATCGGACAGAAACGTTGGGATCCGTCTCTATGGGCCGAGCCGGTTTCAATGCACATAGTCTTGTGTCTCTGAGACTTTTCTAAATGTCGTCATTTTCGTAATGGTCAAAATGAATTGAAGTCATTGCAAACGTACGAGGCTTTTTCTCGGTCCATGAACCTTCTAGAGCCACCTAACTCACCACGCACTATCGACCTGAGGTCTAGAACATGTTTCTAAAGTTTCGGAACTCTAGGTCTGACGGTTCTTTTTTAGCTCGAACAAAGCTAACTATTGCAGGCACTGTCAGTCTCTACGCACCCCAATACGTCCCTCCTTACAAGTTGTGTGTCTGTGTGATTTAGTTTTCCATTGAAATTTTATGGGGAAAATTACTGATTTACAGTTCATGGGGGTTGCCTAATCACACATATGAAGTTTTGGACAGATCTGACTTTTTTAACCCTTCGAAACAGCTCCTGAGACACCAATTATGGCACTTCCGGTTGGCACAGGAAGCAATAAGCCAACACATATCCTCATTGGGGTATGCTTTTACAGAATCCTGAGTTTTAAGTCTTTACGTTAAGAATTGACTGATTTACACAGGGTTGAATGCACTATGTCTATAAAACTGCAGGCAGGGTATGGATATACACTTTTAGGGTGATTTTAACCACTTCCGGTTGGTCCAGGAAGCTTAGAATCAACACAGGTAGACCTCATACTGGCTTGATGGACTGTTACCAAAGACAGGTTCATACGGCTTTCATAACCCATATAGGCTTCATGTTGAATTTAGGGGTGCAGGCAATGTATTCCTATAGGGAGAGAAGTCAATGCAAACTCTTTGAAGTAAACACCTTCTTTTAACTATTAAGGGTTAATGCCACACGGTCAAGGTTAGGCTTGCACGGATCGGGAGGACCTTAGGAACGTACCTGAGGTTGAATTGTGCTTCTCACCCTAACAGTTCTCTCTCTGTCACCCAAAAGCAAATGACGTTGTGGGGCAGGCTTCATTTTGGGCCTACTTTTCTAATGGTCGCTGCGCTTAGACCGAGCGAGCTACGGGTCAAGCGGGATATCTCGTTGAACTCGGCACAGCCTAGGGATTATGGTAATGCCATTGCCTGCTCTCTGTGTCTTTAGGCACCGCACTTTTTCACTCCATCCTTGCTGTGTGTGTGTTTGAGAGCTTTTCTTTGACATCTGTTGGGAGAAATGACTGATTTACAGTTCATGAGGTTTACCTAGTCACACATATGAAGTTTTGGAAAGATGTGACTTTTTTAACCCTTCAAAATAGACAGTGTGACCCAATTAAAGGCACTTCCGGTTGGCACAGGAAGCTATAGGTAAACACATGTCTTGACTGAGGTAGCCTCTTACAGAATCCTGAGTTTTAAGTCTTTAAGTTAAGAATTGACTGATCTACACAGGGTTGAATAAGTCATTTTCACCTTTGAAGGTTATGTACATCAAAACACCTTTTGGGTCAATTTAACCACTTCCGGTTGCTCCAGGAAGCTTAGAATCGACACAGGTAGACCTCATAGTGGTCTGATGGACTGTCATAGAAGACAGGTTCATAAGGCATTCATAACCCACATAGGCTTCAGGTTGAATTTAGAGGTGTAGGCAATGTATTCCTATGGGGAGAGAAGTCAATGCAAACACCTTCTTTTAACTGGTAAGGGTTAATGCCACACGGTCAAGGTTAGGCTTGCATGGATCGGGAGGACCTCAGGTACGTTCCTGAGGTCGAATTGTGCTTCTCACCTTAATGGTTCTCTCACTGTCACCCAAAAGCAAATGACATTGAGGGCCAGCCTTCATTTTGGGCCTACTATTCTAATGGTCGCTGTGCTTAGACCTAGCGAGCTACGGTCAAGCGGGGCATCTCGTTGAACTCGGCACGGCCTAGAGAATATGGAAATGCCATTGTAGGCTTTGTGTGTCTTTAAGCACCGCACTTTGTCACTCCATCCTTGCTGTGTGTGTGTTTCTGTGTGTGTGAGAGAGAGAGCTATTCTTTGACATCTGTTGGGAGAAATGACTGACTTACAGTTTATGGGGGTTGCCTAATCACACATATGAAGTTTTGAAAAGATCTGACCTTTTTAACCCTTGGAAACTGCCACTGTGACACCATTTAAGGCACTTCCGGTTGGCACAGGAAGCTATAAATAAACTCATATCCTGATTGGGGTATGCCTTTACAGAATCCTGAGTTTTAAGTCTTTACGTTAAGAACTGAGTTATTTACGGAGGGTTTAGTGAGTGTGTACTATTTCAGAAAATCATAGAAAATCACAGAAATCTCGCAGAGCTCCGCAGCACACTTTAAAAAGATTCGTAAGAACACCCTGCAACTGGATCTGTAACCGTTAAAAAAAAAAAACTATCCATGACCATCACCAATCTGTCATTGTACGATTTCTCTTAAATGACGATAGATAAATGGCTGGTTCTATTTTTATTGACACCGGAGGCTCCTTGACTTTGACGTGAAGTGGAAAAATAATTTCTCTATTTTCATTTTGGACCTTTAATCCCAGATAAATGGCCATAACTCAAAAACCGCTGAGGCCTAGACGCCATCTTGTTCGGGGCCAACTGCCCATTATGCCAAACCTACGCTCACCGAGTTTCGGCTTCGAAATATTTTCCGTTTTCGAGATAAGGCCCCGTCGTGAATCGTGATGTTTTGTCCAATAGCAATATGATTGCTTATGCCCTCTTTTGGGATTTTCCGGGACAGCGGAAAAATGACCAAAATCTTATTATTTTTGTAAAACGGAAACCGAATGTCCGACAAAGTTCATTTGATGACTTCCCGGTAGGTCCGGCCCTGCCGCTCGGCCCGACGCCGTCCGCGAATTTTACAAACGTTTTCAGACGTCTAGTAAGGGACCGTACATTTGCAATATGGACTTTCTCACTAACTATACAGCAACTGCCGAAATGTTCCCTTAAGGTATGGCAGCACATCACCCCTGTCATTAGTGAACGCCACTGGCTCCCTTGCTCCCTGGCTCCCAACGCATTGAATACAATTTCCTCCTTCTGACCTACAAAGCCTTTCACCTCCTTGTCCCCACCTTACCTCTCAGACCTTCTTCTCCCGTACCAACCCACATGCGCACTCTGTTCCACCACAGCAGGCCACCTTGTCATCCCTAGGTAGAATCTCCTGAATTTTGATGGCAGGGCCTTTTCCAAGGTTGCTCTTAAGCTCTGGAAGTCCCTAAACCGGATTTGTATCCTAAACCCAATCCTGCCCCTTATCCTATACCGGGTTCGTATCCTAACCCTAACCCTAACCTAATCATGTTTCCAAGATGGCGTAGCAATGCAGACGTGTTTTGTTCGTCCTCTCATGTACTTTTGTATCTTTTTTGTTGTTGTATATATTAAAATTTTATTTTCAATCTCTTCTCCATTTTAGTTCAATTATACCTTCCGGTAACCTGCCTCACCCAATGTGATACGTAACCGCTATGATTTCTAATTTTTTAGACCTTATAGCAGGAACCACAGCCATCAGAAGCTAAACAGCTAATTAGCTACAAGCTATTTAGTCATTGTTTACCTTCTGCACAGGTACCAGCCCTTTTTTTAATATTTATTTTTTTGCCTGGATAATACTCGCCAGCCTACCAGTAAAGGACTGTCTCTCCACTACAACGCCGGATTCCTGCCGTAATCCCTGGACCATTCTCCTGATCTTCACAGCTAGCTAGCACCCACCGAGTTACCCAGTACCGAAACTATCCCTGAGGCCCACCTCCCGGCCTACTCAGTTGTTCACCCGGACTCCACCCAAACACGGCTAGAACACACTACTCCACCGGATCCTTGCCGTAAGCTCTGGACCTTGGCACCGGATCACCACTGCTACCGAGCGGTTATAGTGGCTAACGCAACTGCCCCGAAGCTAGCACCAGTTAGCCGTGAGCCACGCGCATCTCCTGGATAGAAAACTAAATTACTACAACTACAATATCTCTTTCGCCACCTGGCATGGATCCTTAGTCAACACGGCGCCTCGCCGCACCACCATGACAGGTTTGCCGACGAATACTCCATCCACAGTTCCTTCAACTGGCCTCCGTCGGAGAAGACGCTTCTACTAGCCCCGGGCTACTATCTTTAAACGCCACGTCGCCCGCATGCTAGTGTAGTATCGACTACTCCGCGGCCTCCCTGTTCCATCTATTGCTGCCCTCTGGACCCTATGATCACTTGGCTACATAGCTGATGCACGCTGGACTGTCCATTAATCACGGTAGTCCATTCTGTTAATATATATATATATATATTTTTGTTTGTTTATCTGCCGGCCCCAGCGGCGAACTCAGGCTCTGTGTGTAGTTAACCGACCCTCTGCCCATTCATCACAATTTTACCTGTTGTTGTTTTAGCTGATTAGCTGTTGTTGTCTTAGCTAGCTCTCCAAATCAACACCTGTGATTACTTTATGCCTCGCTGTATGTCTCTCTCATATGTCAATATGCCTTGTATACTGTTGTTTAGGTTAATTATCTTTGTTTTAGTTTACAATGGAGCCCCTAGCTCCACTCATTATACCTCTGATACCTCCTTTATCCCACCTCCCACACATGTGGTGACCTCACACATTATAACCAGCTTATCCAGAGATAAAACCTCTCTTATCATCACTCAGTGCCTGGGCTTACCCCCGCTGTACCCGCACCCCACCATACCCCTGTCTGCACATTATTCCCTGATTCTATTCTACCACGCCCAGAAATCTGCTCCTTTAATTCTTTGTCCCCAATGCTCTAGGCGCCCAGTTCTGATTGCCTTTAGTCGTACCCTCATCCTACTCCTCCTCTGTTCCTCGGGTGATGTGGAGGTAAACCCAGGCCCCGCGTGTCCCCAGGCACCCTCATTTGTTGACTTCTGTGTTTGAAAAAACGTTGGTTTCATGCATGTCAACATCAGAAGCCTCCTCCCTAAGCTTGTTTAACTCACTGCTTTAGCACACTCTGCCAACCCTGATGTCCTTGCTGTGTCTGAATCCTGGTTTAGGAAGGCCACCAACAATTCTGAGATTTCCATACCCAGCTACAACATTTTCCGTCAAGATAGAACTGCCAAAGGGGGAGGAGTTGCAATCTACTGCAGAGAGAGCCTGCAAAGTTCTGTCATACTTTCCAGGTCTATACCCAAACAGTTTGAACTTCTTATTTTAAAAATGAATCTCTCTAGAAATACGTCTCTCACTGTTGCCGTCTGCTATCGACACCCCTCGCTCCCAGCTGGGCCCTGGACACTATTTGTGAATTGATCGCCCCCCATCTAGCTTCAGAGTTCGATCTGTTAGGTGACCTAAACTGGGATATGCTTAACACCCAGGCAGTCCTACAATCTAAGCTAGATAACCTCAATCGTACCTAAATCATCAAGGAACCCACCAGGAACAACCCTAAATCTGTAAACATGGGCACCCTCATAGACAGCCTGACCAACTTGCCCTCCAAATACACCTCTGTTTTCAATCAGGATCTCAGCGATCACTACCTCATTGCTTGTATCCGCTATGGGTCCACTGTCAAACGACCACCCCTCATCACTGTCAAACGCTCCCTAAAACACTTCTGCGAGCAGACCTTTCTAATCGACCTGGCCCGGGTATCCTGGAAGGATATTGACCTCATCCCTTCAGTCGAAGATGCATGGTCATTCTTTAAAAGTAATTTCCTCACCATCTTAGATAAGCATGCCCCGTTCAAAAAATGCAGAACTAAGAACAGACATAGCCCTTGGTTCACTCCAGACCTGACTGCCCGTGACTAGCACAAAAACATCCAGTGGCGGACTGCCATAGCATCGAACAGTCCCCACGATATGCAACTGTTCAGGGATGTCAGGAACCAATACATGCAGTCAGTCAGGAAAGCAAAGACTAGCTTTCTCAAGCAGAAATTCGCACCCTGTAGCTCTAACTCCAAAATGTTTTGGGACACTGTAATGTCCATGGAGAACAAGAGCAGTACAAATCAGCTGGGCTAGACAATCTGGAACTTCTCTTTCTAAAATTACCAGCCTGTTCAACCTCTCTTTCGTATCGTCCGAGATCCCTAAAGATTGGAAAGCTGCCGCGGTTATCCACCTCTTCAAAGGGGGTGACACCCTGGACCCAAACTGTTACAGACCTATATCCATCCTGCCCTGCCTATCTAAAGTCTTCGAAAGCCAAGTTAATAAACAGATGACTGACCATTTCGAATCCTACCGTACCTTCTCCGCTGTGCAGTCCGGCTTCCGAGCCGTCACGGGTGCACCTCAGCCACGCTCAAGGTACTAAACGATATCATAACTGCCATCGATAAAAGACAGTACTGTGCAGCCGTCTTCATCAACCTGGCCAAAGCTTTCGACTCTGTCAATCACTGTATTCTTATCGGCAGACTTAATAGCCTTGGTTTTTCTGACGACTGCCTCGCCTGGTTCACCAACTACTTTGCAAACAGCGTTCAGTGTGTCAAATCGGAGGGCATGTTGTCCATCTCTATGGGGGTACCACAGGGTTCAATTCTTGGAATGACTCTTTTCTCTGTATATATCAATTATGTCGCTCTTGCTGCGGATGATTCCCTGAACCACCTCTACGCAGACGACACCATTCTGTATACTTCTGGCCCTTCCTTGGACACTTTGTAACTAACCTCCAAACGAGCTTCAATGCCATACAACACTCCTTCCGTGGCCTCCAACTGCTCTTAAACGCTGCTTTGCTTTATCTTGGCCAGGTCGCAGTTGCAAATGAGAACTTGTTCTCAACTAGCCTACCTGGTTAACTTCTTGATGCACCCATCCCGTTAGCGGGATCATTTTCGTCAACCACTGCTGAATTGTAGAGCGCCAAATTCATATTAAATTACTAAAAATATTTCATTTTCATAAAATTACAAGTGCAATATAGCAAAACACAGCTTAGCTTGTTAATCCACCTGGCATGTCAGATTTCAATAAAGCTTTTCGGCGAAAGCATACCAAGCGTTTATGTAAGCACATCTCTCTCAGTAGACAAAATATTACAAACAGCTAGCATCCAAGTAGATTGGTCACGAAAGTCAGAAAAACAATAAATTAATTCACTTACGTTTGATGATCTTTGGATGTTTGCACTCACGAGACTCCCAGTTACACAATAAATGTTCCTCTTGTTCCGTAAAGATTATTTTTATTTCCAAAATACCTCCATTTGGTTGGCGCGTTATGTTCAGAAATCCACAGGCTCGAGCGGTCACGACATCGCAGACGAAAATTCCAAATAGTATCTGTAATGTTCGTAGAAACATGTCAAACGTTTTTTATAAACAATCCTAAGGTTGTTTTTACAATATATAATCGATAATATATCAACCGGGAATGTAGCAGCACCAAGCTGTTGGGCATACAAAACTCTGCTGGCACCCAGCCATACAATGACATGATGTGAGCTTTTTCACTCATTTTTCAAAATAAAAGCCTGAAACCATGTCTAAAGACTGTTCACACCATCGGGAAGCCATTGGAAAAGGAATCTGGTTGGTATCCCTTTAAATGGAGCGAAGGCAGGCTATGGAACATAGAGCTTTCAAAATAGAGACCACTTCCTGGTTTGATTTTCCTCAGGTAATATCCTATACTCACATACAATATTTTGACAGTTTTGGAAACTTTAGAGTGTTTTCTATCCTAATCTGACAATTATATGTATATTCTAGATTCTGTGCCTGAGAAATAGGCAGTTTAATATGGGTAGGTTTTTCATCCAAACATCAAAATACTGCCCCCTACACTCAAGAGGTTCTGATAGTGTCTCTCTTTAGATCATGGGTTGGAACCTACATTATTTTGTAAATGTTTCGTTCTTAACAGAAACATAATTGTTTTGTTCTGTTCCATTGTTCCTAACACATTTCAGGTAAGGTCCAGATTCAGACAACGTTGAAGTAACAACAGTTTATTAATCAAACAGGGGCAGGCAAAAGGCAGGTCAAGGGCAGGCAGAGGTCAGTAATCCAGATAGGTGGGGCAAAGGTACAGGACGGCAGGCAGGCTCAGCAGGAAGGCTCAGGGTCAGGGCAGACAAAAGTCAGTAATCCAGAAAGGTGGACCAAAGGAACAGGACGGCAGGCAGGCAGGCTCAGGGTCAGGGCTGGCAGGATGGTCAACACCAGGAAAACTAGGAAACAGGAACAATCGAGAGGCAGGAGCAGAGGGAAAAATACTGGTAGGCTTGACGAAACAGAACGAACTGGCAACAGACAAACAGAGAACACAGGTATAAATAAACTGGGGATAAAGGGCTGTAACACATGGGTTTAACTCTGGACACATGAGACGTAGGAGGTATACTAAGGGTACGGGGGAAAAGAGGACAAACAGCAGAGGGGCTAATAACTTTGGAGATGGTAAACAGGCCGATAAAGCGGGGGGAGAGTTTCTGGGATTCCACCAGGAGGTGCAGATCTAAGGTGGACAGCCATTGAACTGACGAGAACTGAGGACCCCGGTCAGAGACCATGTCTACTGGTAGTCCATGGATCCGGAAAACGTGCTGCACCATGAGCTGGGCCGTCTCTTTGGCAGAAGGTAGTTTGTGTAGAGGAATGAAGTGGTTGGCTTTGGAAAACCGATCCACCACGCTCAAGACGGTGGTCTTGCCATCTGACAGGGGAAGACCCGTGACAAAGTCCAGGGAGTTGTGAGACCAGGGATAGTGAGACACAGGCAGAGGTTGGAGGAGACTGGTGGTAGCTTACCGAGGAGTCTTGTTCTGTGCACAAATGGTGATGAATGCAGACACGTAAGGGACCATGGTAGGCCAACAAAAACATTGTCGAACAAAAGCCAGGGTCTGATGGGAGCCTGGGTGGCAGGCAAGCCTGGAGGAGTGGGCCCACTCCAGGACAGTGAAGCGGACGGCGTCAGGAACAAACATCCATTTATCAGGCCATCCCCTCATGGGTTCGTCTGGGAATTCTGCGACTCACTGACCTGCTTCCCTATTCCCCAACTGAGTGCCGTATCCAGGCATGAAGTGGGAAGGGTGGTCTCGGGTTCCGCGGTAGTAGTTGTGAGGCTATAGCGCGTGAAAGCACATCCAGCTTGACATTCTTGGATCCCGGCCGGTACGAGAGGGAGAAGTTGAACCGTGTGAACAGCAGGGCCCATCTCGCTTGCCTGGAATTGAGGCGCTTGGCGCTGCAGAGATATTCCAGGTTCTTGTGGTCAGTCCACACGATGAGTGGATGCCCCTCCAGCCAGTGCCTCCATTCCTCCAATGCCATCTTCACCGCGAGAAGCTCATGATTCCCCACATCGTAGTTCTTCTGCGTGGCATTGAGGTGATAGGAGAAGAAGGCGCAGGGATGTAGCTTGACATCCAGGGTAGAACGGTGGGACAGGACAGCCCCCACTCCGACATCCGAAGCATTGCCTCCACCACGAACTGACTTGATGGCTCAGGATGAACCAAGATGGTAGCTGTGGTAAAGTGATGTTTGACGTCCCGGAATACCAGTCAGCAGCTGGTGACCACGCAAACGGAAACTTGGGGCGAGGTGAGTGCTGACAGGGGGGAAGCCAGGATGCTGTAACCCCGGATAAAGCGGCGATAGAAGTTGGCGAACTCCAGGAAACATTGCAGCTGCACCCTGGAAGTAGGCTGGGGCCAATTTACAACCGCTCTCACCTTCCCGAAATCCATTTGTACGCTCCCTGCAGCGATTATGAAACCCAGAAAAGGGATGGTGGAGCGATGGAACTCGCACTTCTCTACTTTTACAAACATCTGGTTCTCCAGGAGGCGTTGGAGAACCTGTCGGACGTGGAGCACATATTCTTGGTGGAGCAGGAGAAGACGAGGATGTCATCAAGGTAGACAAAGACGAACCGGTTCAACATGTCACGGAGAACATCATTAACCAGAGCTTGGAACACAGCATGGGGTGTTGGTAAGGCCAAATGGCATGACTAGATACTCTTAGTGACCGCTGGCCATGTTGAAGGCGGTCTTCCACTCGTCCCCTTCCCGTATCCGCACCAGGTGGTAGGCATTCCGTTGATCCAGCTTGAAAAACACGGTGGCCCCCTGCAGCGGCTAGAAGGCCGAGGAGATGAGGGGTAGCGGGTAGCGGTTCTTCACCTGTTATGTCATTGAGACCCCGGTAGTTGATGCACAGGCACAGGGTCTTGTCCTTCTTCTCCACAAAGAAAAACCCTGCGCTGGCGGGAGAGGCAGAAGGATGGATGAATCCTGCAGCTGGGGAGTCACCACTCTAGGTCTCCATAGCCTTGGTGTCTGGTCCCGACAGAGAGTACAGTCGTCCCCGGGTTGGAGTAGTGCTAGGAAAAAGGTCAATCCCGCAGCAATATGGTCGGTGCGGCGGAGGCGAAGTTGCCCGGGCCTAGTGAAACACCTCCCGGACGGCCTGGTACTCCGTGAGAATGGCAGAGGCCCTGGGCAACTTCTGAGCCCACAGGAAGACATCCCGGGGCAGGTTGTGCTGACTTCAGGCAATAGGCATGGCAGAACAGGCTCAAGCCCATAATGGCACCAGTAGACCAGTTAACCTCTCTGGGATATGTGGTACGGTAAGCGCCCCACCTCGCCAACAGCCAGTGAAATTGCATTGCGCCAAATTCAAAACAACAGAGATCCCATATTTAACATCCTCAATACATAAGTATATTACACCATTTTAAAGATAAACTTCTTGTAAATCCAGCCACAGTGTCCGATTTCAAATAGGCTTTACGGCAAAAGCACACCAAATGATTATGTTAGGTGAGCACCTAGTCACAGAAAACCATACAGCCATTTTCCAGCCAGGGAGAGGGCACACAAAAATCTGAAAAAGCAATTAAATGAATCACTAACCTTTGATGATCAGATGGCACTCACAGGACTTCGTTACACAATAAATGTGTGTTTTGTTCGATAAAGTTAATCTTTATGTCCAAAAACCTCATTTGAAATTGGTGTTTTATGATCAGAAATGCATTGTCTCAAACAAACATCCCGTGAAAGTGCAGAGAGCCACATCAAATTACAGAAATACTCATAATAAACATTGATAAAAGATATGTGTTATGCATGGCAATATAGATAAACCTCTCGTTAATCGAACAGGGGCAGGCAAAAGGCAGGTCAAGGGCAGGCAGAGGTCAGTAATCCAGATAGGTGGGGCTACGGTACAGGACAGCAGGCAGGCTCAGGTGGGCAGGCAAAGGTCAGTTATCCAGAAGGTGGGGTAAAAGTACAGGATGGCAGGCAGGCTCAGGGTCAGGGCAGGCAGAATGGTCAACACTGGGGAAACTAGGAAACAGGAACAATCCAGCGACAGGAGCAGAGGGAAAAACGCTGGTATGCTTGATGAAACAAAACTGTCAGCAGACAAACAGGGAATGCAGGTATAAATACACAGGGGATAATGAGGAAGATGGGCGACAACTGAAGGGAGGTGAAGACAACCACAAAGACAGGTGAAACAGATCAGGGTGTGACAGTTCTGACCAGGAAAACAAAGTTATTTTTATTATACGTTTCTGTTCCCTCTGAAACATATATATATATTTACTTTGATGCTTGACATTAAATTACTAATGTTAGCTAACTTGCCTCGCTTTATCAAAAGATAGCTACCAACATAACCAACAATAGCGTTATCTAATGTTGTTAGCTAAGTTATACCAGAGAGGTCATTATATTCCAGTATCTCTGGTTAAACTCACCACCAACTGTCATTGCACACCACGCTAGAGTTAGTCTGTCGTCCTTTGAATGCATTGGGGGCGATGAAGAAATGGAGCCTCATTCAATGAAGGGAAGCAAAGTGGGAGGAGGGGCGATTTGCTCGTGGGCAAGGCAAAAAGGGGCATGATTTGTTGACATAATTGTATTACAAACCCAACCTTCATTTACTCGTGACGTAATCAAGTTCCAAACTAGGTTTTAGATGAGACTGACATAATGACACAAATGATCTTATTTACACTTTGCAGTCAGTTTTGACACTAGAATAAATGTTTCTGACTCATATCGATGCAACAAAGGCCGTTTTCAAATTGATGAGTTTCTTTTTAGGGGTAGTCACTCTTTAATAAGGAGTTAAGGCACATTCAGTAGTCTATGTCCTGTACGTCTCTATTAAAGAAGAGATCTGTAGATTCATATTCAGGGGTGGTTAAAGAGTGCAGGGACACTGGGTTTTCTTCATGGACAAAGCTGAGGAAAAGCAACAATTAGGTGCAGACCACACACAGGCCTGTAATGAATGTCTTAATGCATCAGGAAGTTTAAAATATTATCCCAAAACTATTACTTGAAGATAAAATCGGTGCATGTATTATTGCAAGCCTATAGATGCTTAATAATATATTTATGAAATACCACATGTTATAGCCGTGTAAGTATAGGTGTAGAGAAAAGAAAGCTGTGTATAGAGTATACAAAAAATGTCCATGACATAGACTGACCAGGTGAATCCAGGTGAAAGCTATGATCTCTTGTTGATGTCACTTGTTAAATCCTCTTCGATCAGTGAAAATGAAGGGTAGGATATAGGTTGAAGAAGGATTTTTAAGCCTTGAGACAATTAAGGCATGGATTGCGTATGTGTGCCATTCATAGGGTGAATGGGCAAGACAAAATATTGAAGTGCCTTTGAACAGGGTATGGTAGTAGGTGCCAGGGGCATCGGTTTGAGTGTGTCAAGAACCGCACATGTATTCAGGTGGTTCTGAGTGGAACGCTTTCAACACCTTGTAGTCTATGCCTTGACGAATTGAAGATGTTTTCAGGGCAAAAGGGGGTGCAACTCAACAGTAGTGTTTTGTACACTCAGTGAATACGTCTCAGATTAACTCTAAGTGTCAGATGCTGCTAAGAGTTATCTTTCATAAATAAGAAGAGGGTAAAGGTGAAAAGTAAACACATTTTGGCCATTTTCACAGACTGGGCTGAAAACAACTCCTCTCTAGACACACGCAACCCCATATTAACATTGACCAGGGCTAACATAATCACTGCTTTTGACTTCATACAAAGCAAGAAGCAACATATAATGCTTAGAAAGACAGAGAATACAAGTATTTCAATTATACACCACACTGCAATTGAAGACAAATTGCCATTACATGGAGCAATGAGACATTAATAACTAGAGAGCAAATATTGATTTGAGTATGTGGAAATTTGACTGAACACTTTCAAAATGACATCCATTACCTTTGACATCTAAGCCTGTGATGCGTGCCTGCACCGACCCTAAAAAAGTCTCTCCCATTGAATCATGGGAAAACCACATCATAAACTGTCATCGATCCCATGCTTTTCAAGGCCAATGAATTATGGTATATGTGCTGCTGTGTGTTTCTGAACGTCTCATTTGGTTTAGAGACATTAATGGCATCATGCTGTACCATATAGGTCTTACTCCTACTAGTGGAATTCATCACCATCATAGCAGCTATAGGCATGTATCATAGCAAATGTAAAAGAGTATACAGTTGAAGTCAATTAAACTAGTTTTCAACCACTCCACAAATGTATTGTCAACAAACTATAGTTTTGGCAAGTCAGACAGGACATCTACTTTTTGCATGATACAATTTTTCCAACAAATGTTTACAGACAGAATATTTCACTGACAATTCACTGTATCACAATCCCAGTGGATCAGAAGTTTACATACACTTAGGTTGGAGTCATTAAAACTCGTTTTTCAACCACTCCACAAATTTATTGTCAACAAACTATAGTTTTGGCAAGTCGGTTAGGACATCTACTTTGTGCAAGACACAATTCATTTTTCCAACAATTGCTTACAGTCAGAATATTTCTGTCACGTTCTGACCATAGTTCTTGTGGGTTTTCCTTGTTTTAGTGTTGGTCAGGACGTGAGCTGGGTGGGCATTCTATGTTGTGTTTCTAGTTTGTCTGTTTCTGTCTTTGGCCTGATATGGTTCTCAATCAGAGGCAGGTGTTAGTCATTGTCTCTCATTGGGAACCATATTTAGGTAGCTTGTTTTGTGTTGGGTTTGTGGGTGATTGTTTCCTGTCTTTGTGTCTATGCACCAGATAGGACTGGTTTCACATTTGTTGTTTTGTAATTTGAAGTGTTCAGTTTGGATTTATTATTAAAGAAGATGAACACTCACCACGCTGCACTTTGGTCCTCTCTTTCCCAGGAAGAAAGCCGTTACAATTTCACTTATAATTCACTGTATCACAATTCCAGTGGGTCAGAAGTTTACATACACTAAGTTGACTATGCCATTAAACAGCTTGGAAAATTCCAGAAAATTAGGTAATGGCTAATGAAGCTTCTGATAGGCTAATTGACATAATTTGAGTCAATAGGAGGCGTACCTGTGGATGTATTTCAAGGCCTACCTTCAAACTCAGTGCCTCTTTGCTTGACAATCTAAAAAAATCAGCCAAGACTTCAGAAAAAACATTGTAGACCTCAACAAGTCTGGTCCATCCTTGGGAGCAATTTCCAAACATCTGAAGGTAACACGTTCATCTGTACAAACAATAGTATGCAAGTATAAACACCATGGGAATACGCAGCCGTCATATTGCTCAGGAAGTGCAAATCAATCCCAGAACAGCAAAAGACCTTGTGAAGATGCTGGAGGAAACAGGTACAAAAGTATCTAGATTCACGGTAAAACAAGTCCTATATCGACATAACCTGAAAGGCCGCTCAGCAAGGAAGAAGCCACTGCTCCAAAACTGCCGTAAAAAAGCCAGACTACGGTTTGCAACTACTCATTTGGAGAAATGATCTCTGGTCTGATGAAACAAAAATAGAACTGTTTGGCCATAATGACCTTCAATATGTTTGGAGGAAAAAGGAAGGGAAATGATGTGGATATATTGAAGCAACATCTCAAGACATCAGTCAGGAAGTTAAAGCTTGGTCGCAAATGGATCTTCCAAATGGACAATGACCCCAAGCATACTTCCAAAGTTGTGGCAAAATGGCTTAAGGACAACAAAGTCAATGTCTTGGAGTGGCCATCACGAAGCCCTGACCTCAATCCTATAGAACATTTGTGTGCAGAACTGCAAAAGCATGTGCGAGCAAGGAGGCCTACAAACCTGACTCGAGCTCTGTCAGGAGGAATGGGCCAAAATTCACTCAACTTATTGTGGGAAGCTTGTGGAAGGCTAATCAAATTGTTTGTTCCAAGATCACAATTTTAGAACCAATGCTACCAAATACTAATTGAGTGTATGTAAACTTTTGCCCCACTGGGAATGTGATGAAATAAATATAAGCTGAAATAAATAATTATCCCTACTATTATTCTGACATTTCACATTTTTTAAATAAAGTGGTGATCCTAACTGACTTAAGACTGTAACACTCGTCTTCTTCCGACGAGGAGTAAGAGATATCGGACCAATTTGCAGCGTGGTAAGTGTCCATTTTAATATGTAAAACTGAACACTACAAAATACAAAATAAAGTGAAAGAACAAACGAAAATCGAAACAAACTAAACAGTCCCGTGTGGCACTAACACGGAAAATAATCACCCACCACTCAAAAGTGAAACCAGGCTACCTAAGTATGGTTCTCAATCAGGGACAACAATTGACAGCTGCCTCTGATTGAGAACCATACCAGGCCAAACACAGAAATCCCAAAACATAGAAAAATGAACATAGACAACCCACCCAACTCACTCCCTGACCATACTAAAACAAAGACATAACAAAATAACTAAGGTCAGAACGTGACAAAGACAGTGAATTTTTACTAGGATTAAATGTCAGGAATTTGACTGAGTTTAAATGTATTTGGCTAAGGTGTATGTAAACTTCCCACTTCAACGGTACATGTTTGGTTGCTATCAAAACATAGTTTAGTGGAGACCTGTATCAACCATGGACATTTCTACAGTTTTTCCTCTTAAATAATCTCCATCTTCATCATCAATAGTCATAAAGATACATCATGCACTCGTAGATGTTAATCACAAACACACGCATGCATGCACGCACACACAGACACACACACACACAATTTCAACCCCTACACATTTCCACTCCAGCTCTGTTGGACAGCCAATTACCACAGCAGCCTGCGGGTGAGAGAACTTAAGAGAGAGAGAGAGAAAGAGGGAGAAAGAGAGAGAAGAGGAAAGAAAGGCAGAAGGTGGTGTAGGAGTGGAGACAGGAGAGGTCCACTGGCCCTCATGCTCATTACCTGATGATGTAAAACTGAGATACTGATCATTCACTCTCCTCGGGCCGACAAAAAAGGAAAGTCAGTGTTTTTTTTGTATCCCTATTCATTTTTCATTGCTTCTCTTTTGTTGTCTTCTGCTGTTGTTTCCCGACCCCATCTCCTCTGTGTATTGAGATGCTGTGCACAGTGGTGGCTGTGACTTTGATGGACACTGTCAATGTCTTTTCTCTTTCTATCACTCTCTCTCTCTTTCTTTTTTGGAGGGTGTTATTTTCCTCTTATCTGCCCTCCTCTGAAGCCCTCCCTCCTTTTGGACAATCCCTCTCACACCCTGCCACTCTTTTTCATTTTTTCTTTATCTCTCTATTTCCTCCACTCTTTCTCAGACATCTCTCTTCCAGTATGAGTCAGGATATAGGTTGTAAGGAAAATAGTTTATTGATTCAGAATAATGTGATTTACTTAGAGAACTCTGTGTCTATTCAAGCAGTTGCTTGGATGTTTAATGGGAGTTAGTGATACATCTCACAAAAAACACCTGAATGAAAAAGTGATTTCCTCAGTCAAAAAATACACGATAACCCGTAATATGTCTGTGCGTTTGTGCTTCCCCTGTTTGCATGTTAACGTTCTGTGTGTGTCTGAATGCACAGTATTTGTGTGTCCACGTTTAGGAAGACGTGTGTTTATGTGTGCCTTGATATATGTGTTTTACACCGTTTACTATTCCGTTAGTCCATATTTTGGGGCGTGTGTCAATATGTTTTTTTACGTGAAGATATAGACAGGAAACCAAAGAAACATGGTAGACAGACAGATGGACAAGTAGACAGACAGATGGACACAGAAGTAGACAGAAAAAAACACAGGTCGAGACCCCTTGGGGATTGTGGCTGTTGTTAGTGACAATTGGAGAGAAAGTGTTACACGGAGTGGAACAGGGAAACCTAGGAGCAGACTCAAACGAGGAGACTGGGATGAAGTAACCAAGGTATTTATTAAAACACAGCAGGGAGATAGAGAGCAAGTAAAGGGAAGCTTGGGCGGATTGCTGAAAACCAAGGGTGGAGGCTGGAACGAGAGGGGTTGAGACAGGGTAAGCACGTCCGGAAGGGAATCCAAGGGAGTTATAGAGTGGGGAATCCAGGACAGAGTAGCAGGATGATGAGACGTGGGATTGGAGACAGGGACCAGAGTTAGAGCAGGCGGAACTGTAGCGGAGAGGAAAGCGGCATCAGGCAAGGAAAACAGGATAACAGGATCTGAATAGTAACAAACGGCTAGAAACATAGACTGACTGAGCAGAGATTACTATCTGGCAGCGTGGCAGTGCTGAGTATTTGTAGAGGTCTTGATTATGGAACAGGTTGCAGCTGGTGGGTTTCTGCTCTGACTCCAGTACACCTGTCTCCGCCCAGATAATCACACACACAGAGGGAGGGAGAGGGAGAGGGAGAGGGAGAGGGAGAGGGAGAGGGAGAGAGTACTGGGGGAGTGGCGGCAGGTCAAGGAGACACAGGGTGAGCAGTAGAGGGCAATGCAGGAGAGATGTGAAAGAAAGGACTGATTTAAGTAAATTGTGGTATCCTTCTGGAGATATAGTGATTTCCTGACGGTAGAGAAAAAATATGGGGAAAATAGTTAGAATAGGATGAGAAAGAATGTAGAACGTGATTAACTATCATACGCAGTGGTGTAAAGTACTTAACCTCTTACCTCTACCTGGGACGCTTGCGTCCCAACTAGAGCTCTGGAAATGCAAATGTGCTACGCTAAATGCTAATAGTATTAGTTAAAACTCAAAAGTTCATTAAAATACACATGCAGGGTATCAAATTAAAGCTACACTCGTTGTGAATCCAGGCAACAAGTCAGATTTTTTAAATGCTTTTCGGCGACAGCATGAGAAGCTATTATCTGATAGCATGCACCAATACACTACAACAGAAAAGCACAGCAGGGGACGTAAACCAAATAATTAGCATTTCGGCGTTACACAAACCGCACAATAAAATAGAAAACAGTCATTACCTTTCACCATCTTCTTTGTTGGCACTCCTAGATGTCCCATAAACACTATTGGGTCTTTATTTCGATTAAATCGGGCCATATAAAGCCAAGATATCGTTATATGTAGACTGTGTGATAAACGAAAAAAACAGCGATTTCACAACGTAACGTCATTTTTTAAAATTCAAAAAGTAGACGATAAACTTTCACAAAACACTTCGAAATACGTTTGTAATGCTACTTTAGGTATTAGTAAACGTTAATAAGCGATAAAATTCATCCGTAGGCGATGTACATATCATTAGCTGTCGTCTTGGAAAAAATTTCAGGAGAGAGCTCTTCCGGAATGATCTGGGCGGAGACCGGAGGTACGTCGTGCCCCTCTTTCGGTTCAACCAAGAATCAAAGAGGATTAAATTCACAAGATACTCGACTACATGGGGATGCTGTGGGAGTTGAATGCTCGGTCTTATCTAATTCGGCTCACTGTTAACAATTGCTGGAAGTGGCGCAAGGATATTTATTTCCATTTTCTGTGATCAGGTTTTCCTGCGCTTTCCGATGTAACGCACGTTATGTAATAGCCACAGTCGTGATTTAACCAGTTTTAAAAACGTCCGAGGGTTTCCTGTACACACATTCTAACCATATGAACGTACTATATTCCTGGCATGAGTAGCAGGGCGCTGAAATGTTGCGCGATTTTTAACAAAATGTTCAAAAAAGTAGAGGGTAGGAGCAACTAGTTAAATTAAAAATACTTTCAAGTGCTATTTCTAATCAAATCCAATTTTGTTGGTCACATACACATGGTTAGCAGATTTTAATGTGAGTGTAGCGAAATGCTTGTGCTTCTAGTTCCGGTCATGCAGTAATATCTAACAAGTAATCTAACAATTTCACAACAATTACATTATCGTCTTACGACTAGGGGTTCCGCTAGCGAAATTCATTTTTTTTTTAAATATGTAACTTTCATACAATCACAAGTGCAATACACCAAATTAAAGCTTAACTTCTTGTTAATCTACCCATCGTGTCCGATTTCAAAAAGGCTTTACAGCAAAAGCACATCATATGATTATGTTAGGTCAGAGCCTAGTCACAAAAACACATACAGCCATTTTCCAGCCGAAGAGAGGAGTCACAAAAAGCAGAAATAGAGATAAAATTAATCACTAACCTTTGATGATATTCATCAGATGGCACTCATAGGACTTCATGTTACACAGTACATGTATGTTTTGTTCGATGAAGTTCATATTTATATAAAAAAATCTCAGTTTACATTGGCGCTTCATGGTCAGTAATGTTGTGCCTCGAAAACATCCAGCGAATTTTCAGAGAGCCACATCAATTTACAGAAATACTCATAATAAACTTTGATAAAAGATACAAGTATTATGCACAGAATTATAGATATACTTCCCCTATAATGCAACCGCTGTGTCAGATTTCAAAAAAGCTTTACGGAAAAAGCAAACCATGCAATAATCTGAGTACGGTGCTCAAACACAAAAACAAGCCATGCAGATAACCGCCATGTTTGTGGAGTTAGTAAAAGTCAGAAATAGCGTTATAAATAGTCACTTACCTTTGATGATCTTCATCAGAATGCACTCCCAGGAATCCCAGTTCCACAATAAATGTTTGTTTTGTTCGATAAAGTCCATAATTTATGTCCAAATACCTCCTTTTGTTAGTGCGTTTGGTAAACAAATCCAAACTCACAAGGCCCGGGCAAGTCCAGGCGAAAGTTCAGACTAAGAGTTCAGAAAGTTATTTTACAGTTCGTAGAAACATGTCAAATGATGTATAGAATCAATCTTTAGGATGTTTTTAACATAAATCTTCAATAATGTTCCAACCGGAGAATTCCTTTGAGTTCAGAATTGCAATGGAACGCAGGTCTCTCTCACGTGGGCGTGCGTGATCAGCTCATGCCACTCAGGCAGACCTCTGGTGTAATCAGCTCTCATTTGCCCCCACTTCACAGTAGCAGCCTCAAACAAAGTTCTAAAGACTGTTGACATCTAGTGGAAGTGCAATATGACCCCATAGACACTGTATATTCGATAGGCAATGAGTTGAAAAACTACAAACCTCAGATTTCCCACTTCCTGGTTGGATTTTTCTCAGGTTTTTGCCTGCCATATGAGTTCCGTTATACTCACAGACATCATTCAAACAGTTTTAGAAACTTCAGAGTGTTTTCCATCCATTACTACTAATGATATGTATATATTAGCTTCTGGGCCTGAGTAGCAGGAAGTTTACTCTGGGCACGCTTGTCATCCGAACGTGAAAATGCTGCACCCTATCCCAAACAGGTTAAGTGACTAGTGATACATTTATTACATCCATTTATTACATGGGCATCCCATCAGAAAGTCCAAGACCCAGTTTCACAGGTTGGGGTCGAGACTCAGGGTCTCAAGCTTAATGACGAGTTTGGAGGGTACTATGGTGTTAAATGCTGAGCTGTAGTTGATGAACAGCATTCTTACATAGGTATTCCTCTTGTCCAGATGGGTTAGGGCAGTGTGCAGTGTGATTGTGATTGCGTCATCTGTAGACCTTTTGGGGCGGTAAGCAAATTGGAGTGGGTCTAGGGTGTCAGATAGGGTGGAGGTGATATGATCCTTGACTAGTCTCTCAAAGCACTTCATGATGGCGGAAGTGAGTGCTATGGGCGGTAATAATTTTGCTCAGTTCCCTTAGCTTTCTTGGGAACAGGAACCACGGTGGCCCTCTTGAAGCATGTGGGAACAGCAGACTGGGATAGGGATTGATTGAATATGTCCGTAAACACACCAGCCAGCTGGTCTGCGCATGCTCTGAGGACGTGGCTGGGGATGCCGTCTGGGCCATAAGCCTTGTGAGGGTTAACACGTTTAAATGTTTTACTCACGTTGGCTGCGGTGAAGGAGAGCCCACAAGTTTTGGTAGCGGGCCGTGTCGTTGGCACTGTTCTCAAAGCGAGCAAAGAAGCTGTTTAGTTTGTCTGGGAGCAGGACATCAGGTCCGCGACATGGCTGGTTTTCTTTTTGTAGTCCGTGATTGCCTGTAGACCCTGCACAGGGGCGGCAGGGTAGCCTAGTGGTTAGAGCGTTGGACTAGTAACCGGAAGGTTGTGAGTTCAAACCCCCGAGCTGACAAGGTACAAATCTGTCGTTCTGCCCCTGAACAGGCAGTTAACCCACTGTTCCCAGGCCGTCATTGAAAATAAGAATTTGTTCTTAACTGACTTGCCTGTTAAATAAAGGTAAAATAAAAAACAAAAACATACCTCCCGTGTCTGAGCCGTTGAATTGCCACTCTACTTTGTCTCTATACTTACGCTTAGCTTGTTTGATTGCCTTGCGGAGGGAATAGCTACACTGTTTGTATTCGGTCATGTTTCCGGTCGTCTTGCCCTGATTAAAAGCAGCAGTGAACACACCAGCCAGCTGGTCTGCGCATGCTCTGAGGACGTGGCTGGGGATGCCGTCTGGGCCATAAGCCTTTCAGTTTTGTGCGAATGCTGCCATCAATCCACGGTTTCTGGTTGGGGAAGGTTTTAATAGTCACCGTGGGTACAACATCACCGAGCACTTGCTAATAAACTCGCTCACCGAATCAGCGTATACATCAATGTTGTTGTTCAACGCTATCCGGAACAAATCCCAGTCCACGCGATGGAAGCAATCTTGAAGCGTGGAATCAGATTGGTTGGACCAGCGTTGACCAGACCTGAGCACAGGTGTTTCCTGTTTTCGTTTCTGTTTTTGGCTGGGAGCAACAAAATGGAGTCGTGGTCAGATTTGCCGAAAGGAGGGAGAGGGATGACTTTGTATGCGTCATGGAAGTTAGAGTAACAATGATCCAGGATTTTGCCAGCCCGGGTTGTACCTTCGATATGTTTATAAAATTTAGGGAGCCTTGTTTTCAGATTAGCCTTGTTAAAATCCCCAGCTACAATAAATGGAGCCTCGGGATATGTGGTTTCCAGTTTACATATAGTCCAATGAAGTTCTTTCAGGGCCGTCAAGGTTTCTGCTTGGAGCGGGATATACACGACTGTGATTATAATCAAACAGAATTCTCTTGGTAGATAATGCGGTCGGCATTATCTGCCAAGTAGTTTTTAGGGCTATCTGTACTTTACCCTACTATTTAAATTTTTTTCAACTTTTACTTTTACTTCACTACATTCCTAATGAAAATAAAATACTCTTTACTCCATACATTTTCCCTGACACCCAAAAGTACTCGTTACATTTTGACAGGTCCAATTCACACACTTATCAAGAGAACATCTCTGGTCATCCCTACTGCCTCTGATCTGGCGGACTCACTAAACACAAATTCTTTGTTTGTAAATGATGTCAGAGTGTTGGAGTGTGCCCCTGGCTATCCATCAATAAAACATTTAATTACGTTTGCTTAATATAAGGAAGTTGAACTGATTTATAATTTCACTTTTGATACTTAAGTACATTTTAGCAATTCAATTTACTTTTGATACTTAGTATATTTAAAACCAAATACTTTTAGATTTTACTCAAGTAGTATTTTACTGGGTGACTTTCACTTTTACTTCAGTCATTTTCTATTAAGTTATCTTTACTTTTACTCAAGTATGACAATTGAGTACTTTTTCCTGCACTGGTATTTAGATATAAGTATTTCAAATATAAGTACAGATATTACATTTATGTATTTGAAATACATGTTAATATATTGTATTACGTTTCAATATGGGGCGTTAGAGCAGCGTTTTGCAGAGAAATGCTATACCGTCTGCAGTAGACTTTGCAAATGATGTACGCCCGTTGAGTCTGCGGTGTGTGTTTGTGTATCGAAATGTGGATGGGATATTGTTTGCATTTATGTCATGCTTTTCACTGCAGCTATAGGCTATGGTTTTATATGACACATTATCATTTTCAAATAACTTCAATAACTCAGGTCCCTAATCCCCCCCATATGCTCATTTAGACTATTCCTCCCATTCATTCCTTCCAATTACATGGTGATTTTTCTGGCTTCTTTGACGTGTTGGGGCGTGGTGGTGGTTAGTTTGGGTTGAGTTGGAGCAGCATTTTACTATTGTGTCTGCAGTACACTGTGTAAATTATGTACTACCATTGTGTCTGCAGGGTTTGTGTATCGAAGTGTGTGTTTGAGATGTACTTCCATTGTACTGCAACCTCCCCTCTTATTATAATCAATTCCTGTAATTACACTGTCGCCGTGACAACCAAAGCCTTAATCAAATGCGCAACATCAGCACCCCTCATTTTAGAGAGATAAAGAGAGAATGAGAGAGAGAGACTATTATATATATATATTCTATTAGAGAGAAAGAGAGAGAGAGAGAGAGAAGACAATTGAGTACTTTTTCCACCACTGATCATACGTGTGTGTCTCTAACTTGTCAGAGACGAGAATGGTGTTCATTTCCATTCCCCTTGAATCTGAGACCAAGGTTGTAGTCAGTTTTACGTAAAATCAGTTATTGTGTGCATATGCAATGGGTATGTTTGTGCATATGTCCCATCTGTGGGATGAGATGAGTTTTATTGTTTGTTTTCACCCAGTGTCATCATGCTGTTTACTTACATTTACTTTCCTTATTGTTGTGTTTATCATCTCAATGATTCCCAAGGCTCCTAGGCTCTATTTACTATCCCTTGGGTCCCCCATCTCAACTTACCCACAAAAACACAAACAATGAGAATGGGACAAAACAATGCAATTACACATAACGCAGGGCTGAAGTTGTTTGACCTCCGATGGTATTGAAGGACTTTTCATGCAAGGGAGAAGAGTGACATTGAGCATTTGCTGAATCCTTGGAGAAGAGCTAAATATGGAATTAGTTGTAATGGGAAATAAAGTACACATTCAAATAGTTTCCATATTGAAATGGTGTGTTATGGATTCCCTTGGACCTGAAGATATGTTAGCTCCCAGTGCTAATATCTAGGCTTTAGCTCAGTGGGGTAGTAGAGTCTTGTATCAAACATGCTTTCCTTTCAAAGTAATAATATCATCAGTGAACACTTGACGTTTCCTTAACATTTACACATCTATGTAAATGTAGTTAGTGGTGATAGAATGAGTGTTTACGTTAGTCGCCGCCCATCATCTTGACTTGTGTTCAGAATTTGCCGCCATGTAATTTCCCTCAACATCCCTTTTAATGTGCTTATTAGTTACATTTAACATTTACATTTAAGTCATTTAGCAGACGCTCTTATCCAGAGCGACTTACAAATTGGTGCTTTCACCTTATGACATCCAGTGGAACAGCCACTTTACAATAGTGCATCTAGGTCTTTTAAGGGGGGGTGAGAAGGATTACTTTATCCTGTCCTAGGTATTCCTTAAAGAGGTGGGGTTTCAGGTGTCTCCGGAAGGTGGTGATTGACTCCGCTGTCCTGGCGTCGTGAGGGAGTTTGTTCCACCATTGGGGGGCCAGAGCAGCGAACAGTTTTGAGTGGGCTGAGCGGGAACTGTACTTCCTCAGTGGTAGGGAGGCGAGCAGGCCAGAGGTGGATGAACGCAGTGCCCTTGTTTGGGTGTAGGGCCTGATCAGAGCCTGGAGGTACTGAGGTGCCGTTCCCCTCACAGCTCCGTAGGCAAGCACCATGGTCTTGTACCTGACTATATTTAGCTCTAGATGAATAAAGAAAACAGATCTGTCGACGCGCACTTGAACCTGGTTGCTCCTGTGGGTCGTTCTGGACAGGGGCCGGTTAGATGGCTGAATGTAATGTAAATGTTGAGCAGCCTCACTGCAGGTAGATTGTATGTTTTAATACCCCCCCCCCCAAAAAAAAAAAAACACAGATACTGATGGCTAAATCGTCCTACATTCATACATGACAAGAAACGACTAATTTCTGTGACCTTGAATATCATTGGCACGTGTGGTCTTTTATTTCCTATTTCTCCTTGTAATGTATTGATTGTCAAGCCCACAAGTGCCCTGCACAATCTTAGTCTGTTCTGCTCATGACTTTCCTCAAACTTGTGTCGTTATTGATTTTGATTAAGTTGTTCACATCAGAGGCCTAATTATAAACTCTTTTAATTTGACTTTGTAATACTGTGACCACCTCCTGCTGAGTCTCCTGTTCACTCATTAAAATGAACATGAACACTATCACACAGACTGGATACGGTCACCAGCCTCGCGTCTTTACACTGTGGGGCGTCTGGATGCACACATATACATGAATGCACATGCGGGCACACACACTCCCTACATGATCACTCTCTCTGTCACACACACACACACACACACACACACACACACACACACACACACACACACACACACACACACACACACACACACACACACACACACACACACACACACACACACTGTCATCTCCCCTACTGTCACAGACAAAGAGATATTAACAACAAACAGAGACTTCGTCCCAGGGTTCACACAGAAAAACACGTCAGCTGGAGCATTAAAGAGACATTTCTCCACTGCCCTATTCCACTATATGTCCATTAATATTATCAGGTTTCAGGTAAGACCCAAATGCAGACTTAACAATATTTATTACAGCAACAGGGTCAGGCAAACGACAGATCAAGGCAGGCAGGGGTCGATAAACCAGAGTAGTGGGCAACGGTACAGCACGGCAGGCAGACTCAGGGTCAGGGTCAGGCAGAGAGGTCAGGCAGATAGGCTCAGAGTCAGGACAGGCAAGGGTTAAAACCAGGAGGGCAAGAAAATGAGAGGCTGGGGAAAAGCAGGAACCTTGACTTGACTAACAAGACAAATTGGCAACAGACAAACTGAGAACACAGGTATAAGTACCCAGATGATAATGGGAAGATGGGTGACACCTGGAGTGGGGTGGAAGTAAGCACAGGGACAGGTGAAACAGATCAGGGTGTGACAAATGTTTTTAGCATACCATACATTACCAGTCAAAAGTTTTAGAACACCTACTCATTCAAAGGTTTTTCTTTATTTGTACTATTTTCTTCACTGTAGAGTAATGGTGAAGACATCAAAACTATGAAATAACCGTAATGGAATCGTGTAGTAACCAAAAAGATGTTCAAAAAATATGTTCAAATAGCCACCCATTACCTTGATGACAGCTTTTTACAAGCTTGGAATTCTCTCAACCAGCTTCACCTGGAGTACTTTTCCAACAGTCTTGAAGGAGTTCCCAATATGCTGAACACTTGTTGGCTGCTTTTTCTTCACTCTGGAGTCTGACTCATCCCAAAACATCTCAATTTGGTTGAAGTTGGCGGATTGTGGAGGCCAGGTCATCTGATGCAGCACTCCATCACTCTCCTTCTTCATCAAATAGCCCTTATAAGACCTGGAAGTGTGTTGGGTCATTGTCCAGTTGAAAAGCAAATGATAGTCCCGCTAAGCCCAAAGCAGCTGGGATGGCGCAGAATGCTGTGGTAGACATGCTGGTTAATGGTGCCTTGAATTCTAAATAAATCACAGACAGTGTCACCAGCAAGCACCGCCACACCATAAAACCTCCTCCTCCATGCTTTACGGTGGGAAATACACATGTGGAGATCATTCGTTCACCAACACCACGTCTCACATGGTTGGAACCAAAAATCTCCAATTTGGACTCCAGACCAAAGGACACATTTCCACTGGTCTAATGTCCATTGCTCATGTTTCTAGGCCCAAGCAAGACTTCTTCTTATTGGTGTCCTTTAGTAGTGGTTTCTTTGCAAAAATTTGACCGTGAAGGCCTGATTAACACAGTCTCCTCTGAACAGTTGATGTTGAGATGTGTTACTTGAACTCTATGAAGCATTTATTTGGGCTGCAATTTCTGAGGCTGGTAATTCTAATGAACTTGTCCTCTGCAGCAGAGGTAACTCTGGGTCTTCCAATCATGTGAAGGTCCTCATGGGAGCCAGTTTCTTTATAAAGATTCATGGTTTTTGCGACTGCACTTTCAAAGTTCTTAAAATGTTCCGTATAGACTGACCTTCATGTCTTAAATTAATGACTGTCATTTCTCTTTGCTTCTTTGAGCTGTTCTTGCCATAATATGGACTTGGTCTTTTACCAAATAAGGCTGTCTTCTGTATACACCCCATACCATGTCACAACATAACTGATTGGCTCAAACGCATTAATTAAAACATCTTAGGGCTATGCCCTTTTATCTCAATTTCCATCTGAACGACGTGCCCAAAGTAAACTGCCTGGTGCTCAGCCCCTGAAGCCAGGATATCAATATAATTGGTACCATTGGAAATAAAACACTTTGAAGTTTGTGGAAATTTTAACATAATGTGTGAGAATATAAACCAAAAGATATGGTTGGAGAAAATCCAAAGAAAAACAACCAGAAATTTTTATTTTGATGAGAGACCATCCTCTTACAATGGCAAGTATAAGGGCATACTGAAAATTTGCACCCAGGATGCAATTCCTATTGCTTCCACAGGGAGTCAGTAGTCTATGTTCAAGGTTTCAGGCTTATAACTTGTAACGTGCCATGAAGACAGGATGCATCTGCTAAAATCTGTTTCCTATTGAACATGCATCTTTCCGAAAGAAATATTATAGTTTGATTACATTTGAGTGTTTCTGAGGAGTGTATCGAAACGTATTTGGACTTTTCACACCAAAGTACGTTCATCTCTAGGAGACAGAACGTGTCTCCTTCGCTAGCGGTATGACGGCTGCGTGTTCCCATGGTGTTTAAACTTGCATGCAATTGTTTTTACAGATGAATGTGGTACCTTCAGGCATTTGGAAATTGCTCCCAAGGCTGTACCAGACTTGTGGAGGTCTACAATTTATTTTCTGAGATCTTGGCTGATTTCTTTTGATTTTCCCATGATGTCAAGCAAAGATGCACTAAGTTTGAAGGTAGGCCTTGAAATACATCCACAGGTACACCTCCAATTGACTCAAATTATGTCAATTAGCCTATCAGAAGCTTCTAAAGCCATGATATAATTTTCTGGAATTTTCCAAGCAGTTTAACAAGAATTGTGTGGAGTGGTTGAAAAAATTGTTTTAATGACTCTAAACGTCCGACTTCAACTGTAGATAAACTACCGCAGAGGCTAATGTGACTGTGTTCTATTTGTGACCAGCTCAATGTGGTCTCATGTAGCAACATTTTAAACTGTGTATTTTACATTGGATAAAAGTAGATACTCAGAACTTGAAAATGGTATATCATTCACTACCGTAAAGAAACAATGAGGTGAGTAATTCTGTTTTGAAAGTTGATAAACTTGTAACCTCACTTTTGAGAAAATGACCATTGAATGTTTTGGTAAACCTCCCGAAGAGCTCTTTTTTGTCTATACCATTTAGCATCATTCGCACCCTCTTAAACCTCTTAGGGATAGTGAGACGCTAGGGTCTCAAGTGGCCAATAGCCTCGGGAAATGCATAGCACCAAATGCAAATAAAACGCGATAAAACTCAAACTTTCATTAAATCACACATGTAGGGTACTCAATTAAAGCTACACTCGTTGTGAATCCAGCCAACACGTCGGATTTTAAAAATGCTTTTCGGCGAAAGCATGAGAAGCTATTATCTGATAGCATGCACCCCCCCTGAACCACCTGAACGAGTTGTAAACAAAATAATCAGCGTAGCCGGCGCTACACAAAACGCTGAAATAAAATATAAAACATGCATTACCTTTGACGAGCTTCTTTGTTGGCACTCCAATATGTCCCATAAACATCACAATTGGTCCTTTTTTTCGATTAATTCCGTCCATGTATACCCAAAATGTCAATTTATAAAGCAGGTTTGATCCGGAAAAACAGCTTTCCAAAACACAACGTCACTACAAAACATTTCAAAAGTTGCCTATAAACTGCCAAAATATTTCAAACTACTTTTGTAGTACAACTTTAGGTATTTTTAAACGTTAATAATCGATCAAATTGTAGACGCGGCAATCTGTATTCGATAGAGACAGTTAACAAAACATGCACCATTTTCCCTCTTGCGTAACTATCAACAGTGTAACGTTGTTCCAGGATGTGCCTCTTCTTCGTTTCACCAATGATTAACTTCGACCTAATTCCAAAGACTGGTGACATCCTGTGGAAGTCGTAGGAACTGTAAAATGGGCGTTGTCTAATTTCCCTTGGCAAAGACACCTCAAGGGAACTGTCAGAGGAAAAAAATGTTTTATTCTGAACAGTTTTTCCTTGGGGTTTTGCCTGCTACATAAGTTCTGTTATAGTCACAGACATGATTGAACCAGTTTTAGAAACGTCAGTGTGTTTTCTATCCACACCTACTAATCATATGCATATAATATATCCCTGGCATGAGTAGCAGGAAGTTGAAATTGTGCACGCTATTTATCCAAAATTGGAAATGCTGCCCCCTATCTTTAAGAAGTTAACCTCTCTGGGATATGTGGGATGCTAGCGGAAAATGCAGAGTGCCAAATTCAAATAAATTACTATAAAAATCAAACTTTCATGAAATCATACATTTAAGATACCAAATTAAAGCTAGACGTGTTGTGAATCCAGCCAACGTGTCAGATTTTGAAAACGCTTTTCGGTGAAAGCAAACGATGCTATTATCTGAGGGTAGCACCTACGTAAACAAAGATAGAAAACATATTTCAACCCTGCAGGAAACGCAGGAAAAAATATATAAATAATGCATTACCTTTGACAAGCTTCTTTTGTTGGCACTCCAATATGTCCCATAAACATCACAAATGGTCCTTTTGTTTGATTAATTCCGTCGATATATATACAAAATGTCAATTTATTTGGCGCGTTTGATCCAGAAAAACGCCGGTACCAACTTGTGCAACATGACTAGAAAATATCTCAAAGGTTTCCTTTAAACTTTGCCAAAACATTTCAAAGTACTTTTGTAATACAACTTTAGGTATTTTTTTAAAGTAAATAATCGATCAAATTGAAGACGGGATGATCTGTGTTCAATACAGGAAGAAAATGAAATCTGACACTACCTTTCTGGTCACGCGCCTCTATCTAACAGTACACTTGAAAGGACCCTCGTTTTGAACAGGGCTACGTCTTCATTACACAAAGGAAAAACCTCAACCAATTTCTAAAGACTGGTGACATCCAGGGGAAGCGGTAGGAACTGCAATAAGGCAGTTGGATTCCCAATGAAATCTCATTGAAAAGAGAGTGACCTCAAAAATGAAATCTGAATGGTTTGTCCTTGATATTTTGCCTGCTACTTAAGCGCTTGTAAGTAAGCATTTCACTCTAAGTTCTACACCTGTTGTATCTGACAAATATATATATATATATATATATATATATATATATATATATATATTATTTGGGGGGGGAACTAGCTTCAGTCTTACTGTATAACTAAAACCTCTTAGAACTACCCATCCCGGATCCGGGAGAATTGTCATCAACTACACTAATTAGCATAGCGCAACAGTCAAAATATATTACTAGAAAATATTCATATTCATGAAATCACAAGTGAAATATAGTGAAACACAGCTTAGCCTTTTGTTAATCACCCTGTCATCACAGATTTTGAAATTATGCTTTACAGCCAAAGCAAGACAAGCGTTTGTGTAAGTTTATCGATAGCCTAGCATAGCATTATGTCCAGCTAGCAGCAGTAAGCTTGGTCACTAAAATCAGAAAAGCAATCATATTAAATTGTTTACCTTTGATGAGCTTCGGATGTTTTCACTCACGAGACTCCCAGTTAGACAGCAAATATTCCTTTTGTCTAGTGGCTGTAGACACATTAGGGAAGCCATATAAAAAGGAATATGGTTGATTTCCCTTTCAATGGTGAATAGGGATGCATAGGAATGCAGAGGTTTCAAAAATAAGAGTCACTTCCTGATTGGATTTTTCTCAGGCTTTCGCCTGCAATATCAGTTCTGTTATACTCACAAACAATATTTTTACCGTTTTGGAAACTTTAGAGTGTTTTCTAACCTAAGCTGTCAATTATATGCCTATTCTAGCATCTGGTCCTGAGAAATAGCCCGTTTACTTTGGGAACGTTATTTTTCCAAAAATGAAAATAGTGCCCCCTAGTTTCAAGAGGTTTTAAAGTAATTTGTTGGCAAGTAAACATGTTTCAGTATAAATGTCACTCCCTGATGTGTTTCACCTGTCTTTGTGATTGTCTCCGCCCACCTCCAGGTGTCAGCCGTTTTCCCCATTAGTCCCTAGGTATTTATTCCAGTGTTCCCTGTTTGTCTGTTCGTCTTGTCAAGTCAACCAGTGTGTTTTTCTGTGTTCCTGCTTTTTTCTTATCTCTCTGTTGCTAGTCCTCCAGGTTTTGACCCTTGCCTGCATTGACTCTGCATTGACTTTGGCCGCCTTTCGTTCCAGTTCTCTGCTGCCTGTGACTGGAACGAATTGCAAAAATCGCTGAAGTTGGAGACTTTTATCTCCCTCACCAACTTCAAACATCTGCTATCTGAGCAGCTAACCGATCGCTGCAGCTGTACATAGTCTATCGGTAAATAGCCCACCCAATTTTACCTACCTGCTATTTTGCACACCAATATCTCTACCTGTACATGGCCATCTGATCAGTTGCAAGACATTTAAATGCTTTCCCTTAAACCACTTGAGTGTTGCTTTAGCAGTATGCTTAGGGTCATTGTCCAGCTGGGAGGTGAACCTCCATCCCAGTCACAAATCACTGGAAGACAGAAACAGGTTTCCCTCAAGAATTTCTCTGTATTTAGCACCATCATTCCTTCAATTCTGACCAGTTTCTCAGTCCCTACCGATGAAAAACATGGTTTTCTCGAGGTGTTGTGTTTGTGACATACATAGCATTTTCCTTGATGGCCTAAAAGCTCAATTTTAGTCTGATCTGACCAGAGTACCTTCTTCCATATGTTTGGGAACTCTCCCACATGCCTTTTGGCGAACACCAAATATGTTTGCTTATTTTTTTTTAAGCAATGTCTTTTTTCTGGCCACTCTTCCATAAAGCCCAGCTCTGTGGATTGTATGGCTTGAATTAGTCCTTTGGACAGAAACTCCAATCTCCGCTGTGGAGCTTTGCAGCTACTTCAGGGTTATCTTTGGTCTCTTTGTTGCTTCTTTGATTAACCTCTCTAGGGTACATGGTCACCTAATAATCCCCAGTTTACAATTGGCTCATTAATCCCCCTCCTCTCCCCTGTAACTATTCCCCAGGTCGTTGCTGCAAATGAGAACATGTTCTCAGTCAACTTACCTGGTAAAATAACGGATAAATAAAAAATAAAAAAAATGTGGGACGCTAGCGTCCCATCTGGCCAACATCCAGTGAGGTTGCAGAGAACCAAATTCAATTACAGAAATGCTCATTATAAAAATTCAGAAGACAAAACATATTTTACATAGGTTTAAAGATTAACTTCTTGTTAAACCAACCACAATGTCATATTTATAAAATGCTTTTTCGGCGAAAGCATACCTAGCCCAGAACATACCTAGCCCAGAACATAGCCCAGTTGACAAATTATTACAAACAGTAACCAGCCAAGCAGAAGCGTTACAAAACTCAGAAATAGAGATACAATTAATCCCTTACCTTTGATGATCTTCGTATGGTGGCAATCAGGAGACATTCATTTACTCAAAATTTTTCCTTTTGTTCGATGAAGTCTCTTTATATCCAAAAACCTCAGTTTTGTAAGAGTGTTTTCTTTAGTAATCCACAGGTTCAAACTCAGTCAAAACAATCAGACAAAAAATCCAAATTGTATCCGTAAAGTTCATAGAAACTTGTCAAACGATGTTTATATTCAATCCTCAGGGTGTTTTTTAGCCTAAATGATATATAATATTTCAAGGGTAGCCTAGTGGTTAGAGTGTTGGACTAGTAACCGAAAGGTTGCAAGTTCAAAATCCCCGAGCTGACAAGGTACAAATCTGTCGTTCTGCCCCTGAACAGGCAGTTAACCCATTGTTCCTAGGCCGTCATTGAAAATAAGAATTTGTTCTTAACTGACTTGCCTAGTTAAATAAAGGTAAAAAAAAAAAAATATATATATATATATATATATATATATATATATAAAAGGTAAACAAGAAATGCACATGCATTTCGGGCGTTTGGTAAACAAATCCAAATGCGCGTGCAAGTCCAGCCGAAAGGTTGGACGAAAAGTCCCAAAATATATATTACAGGTCGTAGAAACATGTCAAACTAAGTATAGAATCCATCTTTATGATGTTTTTATCATAAATCTTCAATAATGTTCCAACTGGATAATTCCTTTGTCTGTAGAAAAGCAATGGAACGCAAGCTAACTTTCACATGACTGTGCGTCACGAGCTCGTGGCAAGACCCCTAGCTCAATCCCCTCTCATTCGGCCCCGCTTCACAGTAGAAGCCTCAAACACGGTTCTAAAGACTGTTGACATCTAGTGGAAGCCTTAGGAAGTGACTGTACAGAGACTGTATATTGGAATGGCAATGAGTTGAAAAACTACAAACCTCAGATTTCCCATTTCCTGGTTGGATGTTTCTCAGGTTTTCGCCTGCCATATGGTACATGTGATACTCACAGACATCATTCAAACAGTTTTGGAAACTTCATAGTGTTTTCTATCCAAATATATTAATTATATGTGTATTCTAGTTTTTATGTCTGAGTAGCAGGTAGTTTACTCTGGGCACCTTATTCATCCAAGCTACTCAATACTGCCCCCCAGTCACCAAGAAGTTTTAATGACTCCAACCTAAGTGTATGTAAACTTTAGACTTTAATGTTAAATCAACATGGAGTCCTATAGGTCTAGATGGCAGCATTGTGTTTCACCTGTTTCCTTCTCAACTCAACTTCCAGATTTTCCATCACCCGCTTCGAAGTTCTAAACAACCAAATATTGCAGATTCAGTCTTCCCAGCCTGGTGCAGGTCTACAATGTTGTTTCTGGTGTCATTTGACAGCTCTTTGGTCTTGGCCATAGTGGAGTTTGGAGTGTGACTGTTTGAGGTTGTGGACAGGTGTCTTTTATACTGATAACAAGTTCAAACAGGTGCCATTAACTTCTTGGATAATTTAAATTTTTGGATGAAAAACGTTCCTGTTTTAAACAAGATATTTTGTCACGAAAGATGCTCGACTATGCATATAATTGACAGCTATGGAAAGAAGACACTCTGACGTTTCCAAAACTGCAATGATATTGTCTGTGAGTGCCACAGAACTGATGTTACAGGCAAAACCCAGATAAAAATCCAATCAGGAAGTGCTGCATTTTTTGAAACCGCCTCATGCCAATGACTCCTTATATGGCTGTGAAAGGGCCACGAATGAGCTTAGGCTTTCTGTCGCTTCCCCAAGGTGTCGACAGCATTGTGACGTATTTGTAGGCATATCATTGGACGATTGACCATAAGAGACTACATCTACCAGGTGGTCGCTTGGTGTCCTCTGTTGCAATTATTGCGTAATCTCCAGCTGCAGTATTTTTCCGTTCGCTTCTGATGAAATACCAACTGTCACCACTGATATATTATCTTATAGATATTTGAAAAACACCTTGAGGATTGATTCTAAACAACGTTTGCCATGTTTCTGTCGATAGTATGGAGGTAGTTTGGAAAAAAGTTTGGCGTTGTAGTGACTGCATTTTCCGGTCTTTTTCTTAGCCAAACGTGATGAACAAAACGGAGCTATTTCGCCAACACAAATAATATTTTTGGAAAAAAGGAACATTTGCTATCTAACTGGGAGTCCCCTGAGTGAAAGCATCTGAAGTTCTTCAAAGGTAAATGATTTTAATTTGTTTGCTTTTCTTATTTTTGTGAAAATGTTGCCTGCTGCCAGCACAAATGCTTGTCTAGCATTGGCTGTAACGCATATTTTGAAAATCTGAGATGACAGTGTTGTTAACAAAAGGCTAAGCTTGTGTTTGAATATATTTATTTAATTTCATTTGCGATTTTCATGAATAGAAAACGTTGCGTTATGGTAATGTGCTTGAGGCTATGATTACGCTCCCGGATACGGGATTGCTCGTCGCTAGAGTGTAATACAGGTAACGAGTGGAGGACAGAGGAGCCTCACAGGTCTGTGAGAGCCAGAAATCTTGCTTGTTTGTAGGTGACCAAATACTTATTTTCCACCATAATTTGCAAATAAATTCATTAAAAATCCTACAATGTGATTTTCTGGATTTTTTGTCTCATTTTGTCTGTCATAGTTGAAGTGTACCTATGATGAAAATTACAGGCCTCTCTCATCTTTTTGAGTGGGAGAACTTGCACAATTGGTGGCTGACTAAATACTTTTTTGCCCCACTGTATATAGAGTACAGGGAACATAATCACTATGGGGAAGTGCTGCTCCATCCATGTTCATGTAAAATGAATTTAAAAAAATATATCACACACACACACAGTATTGCCAATGTGTACTTTACACATTTCATTACAGATTATATTTTTATATATTGCAAATAAAATAAGAAAAAACAAAAAAATCATTTCATAATATAATAAAATGAATAATATTTCATAATTTTCCATTTCAAACAATGACATTAGCATTAGAATTTACCAATCCAGCATGGATCGCCATTCAGAAATATTACTTCCGCCTGGGAGTCAAAACTAGCTTCGCTAAAAGATTAATCTTCCTGAAGAAACCCTGTCTCGCTCTCTCTATCAATTTCCTCTCTAATTTGCGTTAAATCTGTATACCTAGACTTTGTTTTAGCTTTTCCTGTTTTATTCGCCATAATTTAAATATGTAAACTTGTTGAAAATGCTATTGAATATGTACTGCTATGCGTAGCACTCGTGGCTCCGTCAAGTAGGATTTGCAATGGCGAATGAACCTCTTTTACGCCAGAGTTTCGACAAAGGCTGGTCTTTGAACGTATAACCATTACATATAGCCGTTTACCTCAGCTCATTGGCTATCTTCCAAGTTAGATTTCAAGATGATCAGTGGTCATTGGGCCAAAATACAGTCAATCAACGTTAGACCGGTCCTACCATTGGTGCGCAATGAGGTCATTGATTGGTGTCTTCAAATTGGTTTGTTTCGGTCAATACGTCCCGGGAAAAGAAACATCATGTATGGTTGTGATGGTAACAACCAGAGGATTGCAATGAAACCAACCATGACTGGATAAACGTTTGTTTGTGTGTGTAATTACCACGAACGCTTCATCCATAGTTGAATGAGATGGAAATCACGACGCAAGCGGTTTACAAATGTTTTGTGTTAGGCTATAAAAATTTACTTTATCAAACAAAACGAACATTCACTGTGTAGTTAGAACACTTGTCATTGCCACCAGAGGAAGATCTTCAATGGTAAGCAATTTATTTTATTGTTATTTCTGACTTTCGTGACGCTAATGCTTGGTTGGAAAATGCTAGTAACACTTGTTTGTGTGGGGTGCCGTCCTCAGAAAATAACATGTTTGCTTTTGCAGTAAACCTTTTTGAAATCTGACAAAGCGGCTGGATTAAAAAGACGTTCATCTTTTAAATTATGTAAGATACATGTATTTACAAGAATGTTTACTATAACAAATGGTGTATTTAGAATGTTAGCTCTCTGCAGTTTCACCGGATGTTCGCCTGGTGGGACGTGAGCGTCTCCCCTATCCTAGAGAGGTTAAACAGCTTGGAAAATTCCAGGAAGTTACGTCATGGCTTTAGAGGCTTCTGATAGGCTAATTGACATAATTTTAGTTAATTGGAGGTGTACATGTTGATGTATTTCAAGGCCTACCTTCAAACTCAGTGCCTCTTTGCTTGACATCATGGGAAAATCAAAAGAAATCAGGCAAGACCTCAGAGGAAAAATGGTAGACCTGCACAAGTCTGGAACATCCTTGGGAGCAATTTCCAAATGCCTGAAGGTACCACGTTCATCTGTACAAACAATAGTACGCAAGTATAAACACCATGGGACCACGCAGCCTTTAAAACACGCAGGAAGGAGACGCGTTCTGTCTCCTAGAGATGAACGTACTTTGGTGCGGAAAGTGCAAATCAATCCCAGAACAACAGCAAAGGACCTTGTGAAGATGCTGAAGGAAACAGGTACAAAGTCTCTATATCCACAGTAAAACAAGTCCTATATCGACATAACCTGAAAGGCCGTTCAACAAGGAAGAAGCCACTGCTCCAAAACTGCAATAAAAAAGCCAGACTATGGTTTGCAACTGCACATGGGGACAAAGATCGTACTTTTTGGAGAAATGTCCTCCGGTCTGATGAAACAAAAATATAACTGTTTGGCCATAATGACCATTGTTATGTTTGGAGGGAAAAGGCTTGCAAGCCGAGGAACATCATCCAAACCATGAAGCACGGGGGTGGCAGCATCATGTGATGGGGGTGCTTTGCTGCAGGATGGACTGGTGCACTTCACAAAATAGATGGCGTCATGAGGGAGGAAAACATTGTGGATATATTGAAGCAACATCTCAAGACATCAGCCAGGAAGTTAAAGCTTGGTCACAAATGGGTCTTCCAAATGGACAATGACCCCAAGCATACTTCCAAAGTTGTGGAAAAATGGTTTAAGGACAACAAAGTCAAGGTATTGGAGTGGCCATCACAAAGCCCTGACCGCAATCCCATAGAACATTTGTGGGCAGAACTGAAAAGGCATGTGCAGGCAAGGAGGCTTACAATCCTGACTCATTTACACCAGCTCTGTCAGGAGGAATTGGCCAAAATTCACCAGACTTATTTTGGGATGCTTGTGGGAGGCTACCTGAAACGTTTGACTCAAGTTAAACGATTTAATTGCAATGCTACCAAATACTAATTGAGTGTATGTAAACTTCTGACCCACTGGGAATGTGATGAAAGAAATATAAGCTCAAATAAATTATGTTGATGAGAGGGTGGTAGTGTACACAAGAGGGTGATAGTGTACACAAGAGGGTGATAGTGTACACAAGAGGGTGATAGTGTACACAAGAGAGGTGATAGTGTACACAAGATGGTGATAGTGTACACAAGATGGTGATAGTGTGTGCATTATTTAGGTCAGGTCAGAGAGAAAGGAATTACAGTACTCTGTAATCAGTCCAACAGGCAAACGTCACATGAAGCTGAACTCAGTTCTCTGGGAGAAATCCCAGTCAAACTGACGAAACAATTACCTCTCTCTCTCTCTCTCTCTCTCTCTCGCGCTCGCGCTCTCTCTCTCTATATATATACATATATATAAAATGGGAAGAGAAAATCAGAAGAGGGATAAGACACACACACACACACACACACACACACACACACACACTCGGCAGCAAATCCTATTTCCTCCACTACTCCTGGCTTCTCCTACACCTTCATCTGGGGCCTCCACCAGACAGAAGCTTCTGGTTTCTTACTTCCTACACCTTCATCTGGGCCTCCAACAAACAGCAGGTCTTGAGGAGGCCAGGAGAGAATAGGTCTGGTGATCAGTGTGTGTGTGTGTGTGTGTGTGTGTGTGTGTGTGTGTGTGTGTGTGTGTGTGTGTGTGTGTGTGTGTGTGTGTGTGTGTTCAGTGATTCAGCCTTGTGGAGCAGATAAAAGAGCAGAGGGTTACTAGAAAGTCATTGTTCTGTCTGTGAAATGTCATCTGTGAGTGGTTGCCGACTGTCTAGAGTTGTCGATTCTCAACATCATCCAACAGTGCACCTAACGACTCTCTAAGAGGGGAAGTATGGCACACACACACACACCACCACCCACAGTAACTTTTAGTAGGTCAACCCCATGGTAGTTTTTACTTTTCTCAGGTAAGTTAATGCAACAAGTTCTCAAACAATTTCCGAAAAATCTCCACCTCATTACTGAAGAAAAAATCTAAAGAAAGACAAATAAATCTGTAAATAATGGAAATATCATATTTAATTGATGACTAAAATTGAAATCATGTCTCATATTTTCTTCAGGAAAGAGTACAAGTAGAGTAGAAATGTAAATAGTAGGAAAAAAATGATACTTCCGGGTTGGAGCGAGCAGTCGCAGTCGCATCCGCACTTCGGTCTGCACTTCGGTCTGCAGGTAGTATAACTTTTCATTACATTTCATTATAGTACAACGGTTTGTCTAATCTTAGCAATTTCTTCTTAGCTAGCTACATAGCCGTCTTTGTATCAAAGATAATTGCCTAATTATCGTATTTCGTGTAGATAATTGTGTAGTCTAGAGCGATTTTCTAGGTTACCTAGCCAGCTATTGTCGTTCTTTTAACGCAACGTAACGTAATCAACACTGCTAGCTAGCTAGCCAGCTAGCCCCTGAATCAACAAACGCAGCCAGCTATTTGTCGTCCTTAACGTAGGAGACACTGCTAGCTAGCCAACAGCTAGCCAACGTCTACCGATTAGAACTCAACAACCCGGTCGCATTCCGCCTCGCTCCACAGGTAGTATCACATTTTCATTTCATTTCATTACAGTACAACGGTTTGATTTGTTTGATCGTAGCTAGCTACATAGCTAGCTACATAGCCGTCTCTGTATCAAAGATAATTGTGTAGTCTAGAGCGATTTTCTAGGTTACCTAGCCAGCTATTGTCGTTCTTTTAACGTAACGTAACGTAATCAACACTGCTAGCTAGCCAGCTAGCCCCCGAATCAACAACGCAGCCACTGCCAGCTAGCCTACAAAGTCAACAACGCAGCCACTGCCAGCTAGCCTACTTCAGCAGTACTGTATCATTTTTATAATTTTAGTCAATAAGATTCTTGCTACGTAAGCTCAACTTTCTGAACATTCGAGACGTGTAGTCCACTTGTCATTCCAATCTCCTTTGCATTAGCGTAGCCTCTTCTGTAGCCTGTCAACTATGTGTCTGTCTATCCCTGTTCTCTCCTCTCTGCACAGACCATACAAACGCTCCACACCGCGTGGCCGCGCCACCCTAATCTGGTGGTCCCAGCGCACGACCCACGTGGAGTTCCAGGTCTCCGGTAGCCTCTGGAACTGCCGATCTGCGGCCAACAAGGCAGAGTTCATCTCAGCCTATGCCTCCCTCCAGTCCTCGACTTCTTGGCACTGACGGAAACATGGATCACCACAGATAACACTGCTACTCCTACTGCTCTCTTCGTCCGCCCACGTGTTCTCGCACACCCCGAGAGCTTCTGGTCAGCGGGGTGGTGGCACCGGGATCCTCATCTCTCCCAAGTGGTCATTCTCTCTTTCTCCCCTTACCCATCTGTCTATCGCCTCCTTTGAATTCCATGCTGTCACAGTTACCAGCCCTTTCAAGCTTAACATCCTTATCATTTATCGCCCTCCAGGTTCCCTCGGAGAGTTCATCAATGAGCTTGATGCCTTGATAAGCTCCTTTCCTGAGGACGGCTCACCTCTCACAGTTCTGGGCGACTTTAACCTCCCACGTCTACCTTTGACTCTTTCCTCTCTGCCTCCTTCTTTCCACTCCTCTCCTCTTTTGACCTCTCCCTCTCACCTTCCCCCCCTACTCACAAGGCAGGCAATACGCTCGACCTCATCTTTACTAGATGCTGTTCTTCCACTAACCTCATTGCAACTCCCCTCCAAGTCTCCGACCACTACCTTGTATCCTTTTCCCTCTCGCTCTCATCCAACACTTCCCACACTGCACCTACTCGGATGATATCGCACCGTCCCAACCTTCGCTCTCTCTCCCCCGCTACTCTCTCCTCTTCCATCCTATCATCTCTTCCCTCTGCTCAAACCTTCTCCAACCTATCTCCTGATTCTGCCTCCTCAACCCACCTCTCCTCCCTTTCTGCATCCTTTGACTCTCTATGTCCCCTATCCTCCAGGCCGGCTCGGTCCTCCCCTCCCGCTCCGTGGCTCGACGACTCATTGCGAGCTCACAGAACAGGGCTCCGGGCAGCCGAGCGGAAATGGAGGAAAACTCGCCTCCCTGCGGACCTGGCATCCTTTCACTCCCTCCTCTCTACATTTTCCTCTTCTGTCGCTGCTGCTAAAGTCATTTTCTACCACTCTAAATTCCAAGCATCTGCCTCTAACCCTAGGAAGCTCTTTGCCACCTTCTCCTCCCTCCTGAATCCCCCTCCCCCTCCCCCTCCTCCCTCTCTGCAGATGACTTCGTCAACCATTTTGAAAAGAAGGTCGACGACATCCGATCCTCGTTTGCTAAGTCAAACGACACCGCTGGTTCTGCTCACACTGCCCTACCCTGTGCTCTGACCTCTTCTCCCCTCTCTCTCCAGATGAAATCTCGCGTCTTGTGACGGCCGGCCGCCCAACAACCTGCCGGCTTGACCCTATCCCCTCCTCTCTTCTCCAGACCATTTCCGGAGACCTTCTCCCTTACCTCACCTCGCTCATCAACTCATCCCTGACCGCTGGCTACGTCCCTTCCGTCTTCAAGAGAGCGAGAGTTGCACCCCTTCTGAAAAAACCTACACTCGATCCCTCCGATGTCAACAACTACAGACCAGTATCCCTTCTTTCTTTTCTCTCCAAAACCCTTGAACGTGCCGTCCTTGGCCAGCTCTCCCGCTATCTCTCTCAGAATGACCTTCTTGATCCAAATCAGTCAGGTTTCAAGACTAGTCATTCAACTGAGACTGCTCTTCTCTGTATCACGGAGGCGCTCCGCACTGCTAAAGCTAACTCTCTCTCCTCTGCTCTCATCCTTCTAGACCTATCGGCTGCCTTCGATACTGTGAACCATCAGATCCTCCTCTCCACCCTCTCCGAGTTGGGCATCTCCGGCGCGGCCCACGCTTGGATTGCGTCCTACCTGACAGGTCGCTCCTACCAGGTGGCGTGGCGAGAATCCGTCTCCTCACCACGTACTCTCACCACTGGTGTCCCCCAGGGCTCTGTTCTAGGCCCTCTCCTATTCTCGCTATACACCAAGTCACTTGGCTCTGTCATAACCTCACATGGTCTCTCCTATCATTGCTATGCAGACGACACACAATTAATCTTCTCCTTTCCCCCTTCTGATGACCAGGTGGCGAATCGCATCTCTGCATGTCTGGCAGACATATCAGTGTGGATGACGGATCACCACCTCAAGCTGAACCTCGGCAAGACGGAGCTGCTCTTCCTCCCGGGAAGGACTGCCCGTTCCATGATCTCGCCATCACGGTTGACAACTCCACTGTGTCCTCCTCCCAGAGCGCTAAGAACCTTGGTGTGATCCTGGACAACACCCTGTCGTTCTCAACTAACATCAAGGCGGTGGCCCGTTCCTGTAGGTTCATGCTCTACAACATCCGCAGAGTACGACCCTGCCTCACACAGGAAGCGGCGCAGGTCCTAATCCAGGCACTTGTCATCTCCCGTCTGGATTACTGCAACTCGCTGTTGGCTGGCCTCCCTGCCTGTGCCATTAAACCCCTACAACTCATCCAGAACGCCGCAGCCCGTCTGGTGTTCAACCTTCCCAAGTTCTCTCACGTCACCCCGCTCCTCCGCTCTCTCCACTGGCTTCCAGTTGAAGCTCGCATCCGCTACAAGACCATGGTGCTTGCCTACGGAGCTGTGAGGGGAACGGCACCTCAGTACCTCCAGGCTCTGATCAGGCCCTACACCCAAACAAGGGCACTGCGTTCATCCACCTCTGGCCTGCTCGCCTCCCTACCACTGAGGAAGTACAGTTCCCGCTCAGCCCAGTCAAAACTGTTCGCTGCTCTGGCCCCCCAATGGTGGAACAAACTCCCTCACGACGCCAGGACAGCGGAGTCAATCACCACCTTCCGGAGACACCTGAAACCCCACCTCTTTAAGGAATACCTAGGATAGGATAAAGTAATCCTTCTCACCCCCCCCCTTAAAAGATTTAGATGCACTATTGTAAAGTGGCTGCTCCACTGGATGTCATAAGGTGAATGCACCAATTTGTAAGTCGCTCTGGATAAGAGCGTCTGCTAAATGACTTAAATGTAAATGTAAAAAAGTAAATTACAAAACGTTTTTCCCTTTTCCCTTTCTCTACCCTTTCTCTCCCTGTCTCTCTGATACCAGTCCTTGTTCTAAGAACACCTGGAATCCCATGGTGGCCCAGACTTTCTAGCTACCTGCCAGCAGTTACTTATAATCATAGAATTCTGTAGTGCTCCAAAGAATTGGCCTGCTTTGTTCCTAGGACTCCTGGTATTCCGTAGCGGCCTGAACAGTCAGCCCTGGCATTTCTCAGCATTGTGCGCCTGTCTCTTCCAATCAGCTGTTTGCCTGAGGGCTGAGGCACACTAGTGATCTAATAAAGTAATACATCTTCTTATCAAAGATGCTTTGGGGGGACACTTGAGAGACAGAGAAAGAAACAGAGAGAAAGAAACAGAGATAGAAAGATACAATACTTTGGTTAAAACGTTGATCCATCTCCATTTGTCTTTCGGGGTCTCTTGCCACTCAAGGGATGTTCATTTTATCATAGTGCTGTGGGCTAGGGAGACCTGAGGTATGTGTATGGCCTGCGGGTAAGATCACAAAGGGCAGGTATCAGAGACAGATGGGGGCCAGGGGGCTAGTCGCTAGTATCTGTTAGCCCACATAGACAGAGACAGGAGCAAGTTAGCATTATATAGCGTAGCTCTAGCTAATGGCACTGAATGTGCCAGGGGTACCCACATGACAAAATATTACAGTTTACTATAGAATACTACAGTACTTACTATAGAATTATGTACTATAGAATTATGTAGTAAACTGTATTATACTGTAGAATACAAAACTACACACTGTAGTATTCCTCAATCATGTGTGTCACTTAAAATATATTAAGTATTGTAAGGATCTGGGTGTAGCTGGTGCAGAGGAGTCAGGCGCAGGACAGCAGAGATGAGTAACACAAGGAACTTTACTCAGAATATCAACATACATGAAGTAACACCAGGCCCACAAACAATGGACCGAACTTACAATAAACAAACACGCACAAAAACCATGGGGATTACAGAGGGTTAAATAATGAACATGTAATTGGGGAATTGAAACCAGGTGTGTAAAACAAAGACAAAACAAATGGAAGATGAAAAGTGGATCGGCGATGGCTAGAAGGCCGGTGATGTTGACCGCCGAACGTCGCCAGAACAAGGAGAGGGACCGACTTCGGCGTGACAAGTATATTATAGAATACTGTAGTAAATACTATGGTAATGTCTGTTAAACACTACAGTCTGCAAAACACTTAACTTTTTTTTTTATAGTAAATAATACATTATTTAATTTGTATACAGAGCCTTCAGAAAGTATTCACTACCCTTGGTTTTTTCCACATTTTGTTGTGTTACAGCCTGAATTTAAATGGATTACATTTCGAATTTGTGTCACTGTCATACATACAATAGGAAACATAATTTTTTTTTTTAAATTCACTTTGTCATTGTGATGTATTGTGTGTAGAAGGATGTATAAATATTTCATCCATTTTGAATTCAGGCTGTAACAACAAAACGTGGAATAAATCATGTGGTATGAATACTTTCTGAAGTCCTGGATACCCTTGCCATTCCCCTCTCCCATATGTCATTTTGTGCCACCCATAAGTATAGACCATACAGGTTATAGAACGAATAGAAGCACAGAACTATCCATTCAGACCCCAGTCCTACCTCCCTACCTAGCTACCTACCTACAGGTTATGGAACATTTGCTCTTTTAATATTTCTCCAGTCGGTTTCCTCAAGGAGAAAGCCTCCACTTTCAAAGATAATGTCAAAGATAATAAAACAAAACACTGGTAAATACTACAGTGTTCTAGTACTTACTACAAAACACTACATTGAATACTTCTGTAAAGTATGCAAATACACTATAGTGAATGCTAAAGTATATACATGTAATAATACTAGAGTATTTAGACCATAGTATAATAACTACTTTTTTATATGGGTATATAAAAAGGCAATGACACATATGTGATAGCAAATCCATTAGGATTATCTTCCATAGCTCCCATAAGGATGACAAGCACACACACTCACTTCTCCAAGTCTGACATATATGGTGCACAAACACGTACAGCAGTCATCCATTGCTAATATTTACATACCTACATAAATACACACACAGGTACAGACATATTGTATAAACCCATAGGAAGACCAATACTGATACTGTATGTCTATCAATATTATTGGGATATTGAATGATCTATCTATCTGTATTTCTGATTGGCTTAGTATATGACAATGACAGTCTGTCTGTGGAAAAAGGAAAATGTACTGTAATATTGCAAAATTACCACAGAACAATTTGGTGCATGCCTCTTTCAAATGATGCAAGACAACAGCAGTCATGGCAATCCATCCATTTCAATTTCAGTACTGGAATTAGAGGTTGGGAAAATCAATATGCTTCGCCAGGAGAGAAACAGCTACACAATAAGAAGTAATGAGAACCTGTCAAAGTAATAATTCAAGTAATTATGTGTGTTAACATATGCATACTTCCAACACACTGATCCCTGCCCTGAGTCCTGAATAACAACTACTGTTCATGAAAACAGAAAAATAAGATCTTCACCGAAAATGTAGTACTTATGTTTTGATGGTTCTGTCATTGTGTCAATAGGAGCTCACCCATGAGGTAAACTTAGTAACATAGCTTCTATAAAAAAAGAAGACTTACGCCCTGTAAATAAATACACAATGTAGCATTAGCATTGGGCAGATTATGGCAACTTTAGTCCTGGAGGGCCTGGGGGTAAGCAGGCTGTTGTCCCAACTTTGTTCTAACATACCTTCTTTAACTAATTAGTCCTGATTTTAAATTCAGACAACACAGAGTTTAATAATATTCATAAATAATTGCAGCGGCAGCTACTGATTGGCTGAATTCCCAGGGTGCGAGAGGGTTGGAGTTGTCAACAAAGCAGCATGACAGAAATAGTATGGCAAGTTTTGAATACCAGTAGTTTCTTTGAGAAGACATATGCTCAGTATCATTACAAACAGTAACCAGCCAAGTAGAAGAGTTACACAAGTCAGAAATAGAGATAAAATTAATCACTTACCTTTGATTATCTTAATATGATTGCACTCAGAAGACATTCATTTATTCAATAAATGTTCCCTTTGTTCGATAAAGTCTCTCTTCATATCCGAAAACCTCCGTTTTGTTCACTTGTTTTCTTCAGTAATCCACAGGCTCAAACGCAGTCACAACAGGCAGACAAAAAAAAATCTAAATTGTATCCGTAAAGGTCATAGAAACATGTCAAACGATGTTTATATTCAATTCTTAGGTTGGTTTTAGCCTAAATAATTGATAACATTTCCATAACGTCATCAATATAAATGGTGAACAAGAAAGGCACTCTCTCGGTCCCGCGCATGAAAAAGCTCTGTGACACGTTAGGTTCCACTCATTCAGACTGGTTTAACTCCATCATTTTTCAGAACACAAGCCTGAAACAATTTCAAAAGACTGTTGACATCTAGTGGAGCACATAGGAACTGCAATTTAAGTCCTAAGTCAATGGATACTGTAATGGCATTGAATAGAAAGCTACAATAACAAAAACAGTCCAACTTCCTGAATGGATTTTTCTCAGGTTTTCGCCTGCCAAATCAGTTCTGTTATACTCACAGACATTATTTTAACAGTTGTGGAAACTTTAGAGTGTTTTCTATCCAAATCTACCAATATTATATGCATATCCTATCTTCTGGGTCTAAGTAGAAGGCAGTTTAATTTAGGCACGCTATTCAACCAAAATTCCAAATGCTGCCCCCTACCCTAGAGAAGTCTGTCTTCTCACAAAATGATCTGTACACCCACAAGTGTCATGGGACTCATATGATGATAACCCATGCAAACAAATTGAGATTTGTGCCCACAAAAAACAAGGGGATAAATATGTGTCCCAAAATACAAGTGGGGGGAAAAAGTATTTAGTCAGCCTCCAATTGTGCAAGTTCTCCCACTTAAAAGATGAGAGAGGCCTGTAATATAATTCATAGGTATGACACAGAAAATCAGAAAAAAAATCCAGAAAATCACATTGTAGGATTTTTTATGAATTTATTTGCAAATTATGGTGGAAAATAAGTATTTGGTCAATAACAAAAGTTTATCTCAATACTTTGTTATATACCCTATGTTGGCAATGACAGAGGTCAATCGTTTTCTGTAAGTCTTCACAAGGTTTTCACACACTGTTCCTGGTATTTTGGCCCATTCCTCCATGCATATCTCCTCTAGAGCAGTGATGTTTTGGGGCTGTTGCAAGGCAACACGGACTTTCAACTCCCTCCAAAGATTTTCTATGGGGTTGAGATCTGGAGACTGGCAAGGCTACTCCAGGACCTTGAAATGCTTCTTACGAAGCCACTCCTTCATTGCCCGGGCGGTGTGTTTGGGATCATTGTCATGCTGAAAGACCCAGCCACCTTTCATCTTCAATGCCCTTGCTGATGGAAGGAGGTTTTCACTCAAAATCTCACGATACACCAATCATTCTTTCCTTTACACGGATCAGTCGTCCTGGTCCCTTTGCAGAAAAACAGCCCCAAAGCATGATGTTTCCACCCCCATGCTTCACAGTAGGTATGGTGTTCTTTGGATGCAACTCAGCATTCTTTGTCCTCCAAACACGACGACTTGAATTTTTACCAAAAAGTTATATTTTGGTTTCATCTGACCATATGACATTCTCCCAATCTTCTTCTGGATCATCCAAATGCTCTCTAGCAAACTTCAGATGGGCCTGGACATGTACTGGCACTGCAGGATTTGAGTCCCTGGCGAAGTAGTGTGTTACTGATGACAGGCTTTGTTAATTTGGTCCCAGCTCTCTGCAGGTCATTCACTAGGTCCCCCCGTGTGGTTCTGGGATTTTTGTTCACCGTTCTTGTGATCATTTTGACCCCACGGGGTGAGATCTTGCGTGGAGCCCCAGATCGAGGGAGATTATCAGTGTTTTTGTGTGTCTTCCATTTCCTAATAATTGCTCCCATAGTTGATTTCTTCAAACCAAGCTGCGTACCTATTGCAGATTCAGTATTCCCATCCTGGTGCAGGTCTACAATTTCGTTTCTGGTGTCCTTTGACAGCTCTTTGGTCTTGGCCATAGTGGATTTTGGAGTGTGACTGTTTGAGGTTGTGGACAGGTGTCTTTATACTGATAACAAGTTCAAACAGGTGCCATTAATACAGGTAACGAGTGGAGGACAGAGGAGCCTCTTAACTTCTTGCGTCGAGCCATCCCGGATCCGGGATCGTGACTACAGCCTCAAGCCCATTACCTTAACGCAATGTTAACTATTCATGAAAATCGCAAATGAAATTAAATCAATATGCTAGCTCTCAAGCGCAGCCTTTTGTTAACAACACTGTCATCTCAGATTTTCAAAATTTGCTTCTCAACCATAGCAAAACAAGCATTTGTGTAACAGTATTGATAGCTAGCGTAGCATTTAGCATTAGCATTCAGCAGGCAACATTTTCACAAAAACCAGAAGAGCATTCAAATAAAATTATTTACCTTTGAAGAACTTCGGATGTTTTCAATGAGGAGACTCTCAGTTACATAGCAAATGTTCAGTTTTTCCTGAAAGATTATTTGTTTAGGACAAATCGCTCCGTTTTCTGCGTCACGTTTAGCTACGAAAAAAACCTGTATCCAGGATTGTGTAAATCTATCCGCAAGCTCATTAGCATAACACGACGTTAACTATTCATGAAAATCGCAAATGAAATGAAATCAATATGCTAGCTCTCAAGCTTAGCCTTTTTTTTTAACAACTGTCATCTCAGATTTTCAAAAATATGCTTCTCAGCCATAGCAAAACAAGCAGTTGTGTAACAGTATTGATAGCTATTGATAGCTAGCGTAGCATTTAGCGTTAGCATTCAGCAGGCAACATTTTCACAAAAACCAGAAAAGCATTCAAATAAAATCATTTACCTTTGAAGAACTTCAGATGTTTTCAATGAGGAGACTCTCAGTTAGATAGCAAATGTTCAGTTTTTACAAAAATATTATTTGTGTTGACAAATCGCTCTGTTTTCTTCATCACGTTTGGGTAAGAAAAAAAAAAAAAAAAAAAAAAAAATTAAGTCATTAAAACGCGAACTTTTTTCCAAATTAACTCCATAATATCGACAGAAACATGGCAAACGATGTTTAGAATCAATCCTCAAGGTATTTTTCACATATCTATCGATGATAAATCCTTCGTGGCAGTTGACTTTCTCTTCTGAAGAAATGGAACGCGCATGGACCTAGAGATTACGCAATAATTTCGACACAGGACACCGGGCGGACACCTGGTAAATGTAGTCTCTTATGGTCAATCTTCCAATGATATGCCTACAAATACGTCACAATGCTGCAGACACCTTGGAGAAATGACAGAAAGGGCAGGCTCATTCCTGGCGCATTCACAGCCATATAAGGAGACATTGGAACACAGCGCCTTCAGAATCTGGGGCATTTCCTGTATGAAACTTCATCTTGGTTTCGCCTGTAGCATTAGTTCTGGGGCACTCACAGATAATATCTTTGCAGTTCTGGAAACGTCAGAGTTTTTTCTTTCCAAAGCTGTCAATTACATGCATAGTCGAGCATCTTTTCGTGACAAAATATCTTGTTTAAAACGGGAACGGGAATTTTTATTCAAAAATTAAAAGAGCGCCCCCTATCTCGAAGAAGTTAAAGAAGAAGTTACAGGTCTGTGAGAGCCAGAAATCGTGCTTGTTTGTTGGTGACCAAATACTTATTTTCCACCATAATTTGCAAATAAATTCATAAAAAATCCTACAATGTGATTTTCTGGATTTTTTTTCTTCTCATTTTCTCTGTCATAGTTGAAGTGTACCTATGATGAAAATTACAGGCCTCTCTCATGTTTTTAAGTGGGAGAACTTGGTGGCTGACTAAATACTTTTCCCCCACTGTATATGTATACGTGTGTGTGGCTGCTATGAAAGTGAACTGTGTTTGCTTGTGATCAGGAGTGTATTCATTCCGCTGATTCTGTTGAAAAACTGTTCTTAAAGGGAAGCAAAAGGAACAAAAATGGGATAAACATACCTGCATTTGTACAAAATAAACTCCCTAGATCAGCTAGATGCAAGCAGGATGATGCAAGGCGGCATTGAATGTGTCAATGTCTGTCACCTTGATTATTAACATTTCTCTCGACCTGTGCACCTTGCGTACGTTGTAAACTTACATTCATAGGTTGTAGCAACCTCATGATGGGTAAAGGGACAACTTTAATATCATAGAGTAGCCTAAACCTATTGATGTCACATTGAGCTGGGTGATTCTAATTAGAATGGCAGACATCCAATATTCTTCAATAGAAACAATGCTAAAAAAAATTGTCCTCCCTCATCTTAAGTGGCACCGACCCCCACTGGTGTATATGTATGTACTTAAAGCTGTATGTTTCCGTTCTATAAGATCATGTTGGGTTGAAATGGACTTATGTTTGTGTCAGATACACACATACATTACCATATTGAAAACAAATCTGAAGATACAGTATGAACATCTTAAGATCTACTGGATGGGAGAAGGCTAGAGGGATAGCTTGAATGCATTTAGAAAGGTTATTTTAGACAGATGCAATAAAAACACACACACACATAAATGCACAAACACATACACACACCTGTAACCAACAGACATGCATATATCGTCTTTACTTTTCCTATATTCCATTGAATGAACGTTTACACCCATCATTTGAGGGGGAAATAGTTTAAGGAATAGCTTTTTTTGTTTTCTAATTAGTAACAGACTTTTTCATCACTACAGAGAAAGGTGTGTTTGCATCATCAGACCAGTGATTTGCTTCTGGAGGAGAAAGAAGAGAGAGCATAAATAAAATGACATAGCAGAGGACAAAGGAGAGAAACATGAATTAGAAGGTAATCAAAAACAAACATCCTTTTCTTTTTTAAATGAACAAAAGGAAGTGAAAAGAAAGAGGAGCAAAAACTCTCAGGGTTACTGATGGGACTCAAGTGGGGGGAATACGGAATGTGTGTCACAGGCTCAGAGAAAAGGGAGGCTTGGAGAAGAGGGGATCACAGTATAAATGAGAAGGGATGAGAGGATGGCGGTCCGGTTTGGAAGGCCTGCGTCGCGTGGGAATTCCGTATAGGACTGAATCAGCCTGGATGAGAGAGGAAGCTGATTATCTGTCCTGCTTTTGTGAGTGGGATCAGGCTCAGCACCCAAATCCTGCTCTCACTCCCTATCAGTTTTCTCTCTCTCCCTGCTATGCCCTCTTTCTCCGTGCCCCCCTCTCTCACTCTCTCTCTCTCTATCTCTCTCTCTTTCCTTCTCCCTCTCTTCCGCTCTACCCCCTCAATATCCAGTGACAGTGTGAGCTTGTTTATAGAAGCAGTGCAGTCAAAAACAAAATGTACCTGTTTTTTATGATATTTCCACACTATAAGGTCTAAATAACATCGTGGAAATCAGAAAATTATAATGATACCCTTTTTGTGTAAGAGATGTAAAACAAAAGTGGAGTTACACAATGTTTTGGTGGGATGAAGTTTTTGGGTCAGATCGTGACATCACAATCTGATTATTCTGACGAATGACCAGTCATATTTTATTTGCATAAGTATCCACTTACTTTGAAGGGTTCAGCAGGAAGCAAAGTTTTGGAACATTCATAAATAAAAATGTTGTGTAGAAGAGAAATGCCTCTCTGACATGTAAAATAGGAATGATGATGATCATGGCATCAAATAAAAACAGTGATTTATTAGACATACAGTGATTATTTATCCTATTTCTATTAAAAAACTGCATGGGGGGCTTTAAATACAGGTATATTAATTACCTTCATCCTGTACTCTACCCACTACTCTGCCGCAGTCCCAAGTGTCTAAATGATCCTGTACTCTACAAACTACCCTGCTGCAGTCTCCAGTGTATAAATGATCCTGTACTCTACCCAGTAACACTGCTGCAGTCTCCAGTGTATAAATGATCCTGTACTCTACCCACTAATACTGCTGCAGTCTCCCGTGTATAAATGATCCTGTACTCTACCCACTAACACTGCTGCAGTCTCCCGTGTATAAATGATCCTGTACTCTACCCAATACTCTGCTGCAGTCTCCTGTGTTTAAATTATCCAGTACTCTACCCACTACTCTGCTGCAGTCTCTAGTGTTTAAATGATCCAGTACTCTACCCACTTCTCTGATGCAGTCTCCCGTGTATAAATGATCCTGTACTCTACCCAATACTCTGCTGCAGTCTCCCGTGTATAAATGATCCTGTACTCTACCCAATACTCTGCTGCAGTCTCCAGTGTATAAATGATCCTGTACTCTACCCACTAACACTGCTGCAGTCTCCCGTGTATAAATGATCCTGTACTCTACCCAATACTCTGCTGCAGTCTCCTGTGTATAAATGATCCTGTACTCTACCCAATACTCTGCTGCAGTCTCCTGTGTATAAATGATCCTGTACTCTACCCACAACTCTGCTGCAGCCTCCAGTGTCTAAAATATTATGTACTCTACCTAGTACTCTATTGCAGTCTCCAGTGTCAAAATTATCCTGAAATTATACCTAGTACTCTGATGCAGTCTCCAGTGTTTAGATTATCCTGTTCTCTACGCACTACTCTGCTGCAGTCTCCCGTGTATAAATGATCCTGTACTCTACCCAATACTCTGCTGCAAGTCTCTAGTGTTTAAATTATCCAGTACTCAACCCACTAATCTGATGCAGGCTCCAGTGTCTAAATGACCCTGTACTCTACCCAATACTCTGCTGCAGTCTCTAGTGTTTAAATTATCCTGTACTCTACCCACAACTCTGCTGCAGCCTCGTGTCTAAAATATTCTGTACTCTACCTAGTACTCTGATGCAGTCTCCAGTGTTTAGATTATCTTGTTCTCTACCCACTACTCTGCTGCAGTCTCTAGTGTTTAAATTATCCAGTACTCAACCCACTACTCTACTGCAGTAATCCAGTGTCTAAATTATCCTGTTCTCTACCCACTAACACTGCTGCAGTCTCCAGTGTCTAAATTATCCAGTACTCAACCCACTACTCTGATGCAGTCTCCAGTGTCTAAATAATTCTGTAATTTACCTAGTTCTCTACTACAGTCTCCAGTGTCTAATTTACCCTGTACTCTACAAACTACTCTACTGCAGTCTCCCGTGTATAAATGATCCTGTACTCTACCCACTACTCTGATGCAGTCTCCAGTGTCTAAATAATTCTGTAATTTACCTAGTTCTCTACTGCAGTCTCCAGTGTCTAAATTATCCTGTACTCAACCCACTACTCTGCTGCAGTCTCCAGTGTCTGCATCATTCTGTAATTTACCTAGTTCTCTACTGCAGTCTCCAGTGTCTAAATTATCCTGTACTCGTCCCACTACTCTGCTGCAGTCTCCAGTGTCTGCATCATTCTGTAATTTACCTAGTTCTCTACTGCAGTCTCCAGTGTCTAAATTATCCTGTACTCTGCCTTGTACTCTGCTGCAGTCTCCAGTGTCTAATTTACCCCGTACTCTACAAACTACTCTGCTGCAGTCTCCTGTGTCTAAATTATGCTGTACTCTACCTATTTCTTTACTGTGGTCTCCAGTGTCTAAAGTAACTGTACTCTACCCACTAATCTGCTGCGGTCTCCAATGTCTAAATTGTTCTGTACTCTACCTAACACTCTGTTGTAGTCTCCAGTTCTAAAATATCCTGTACTCTACCTAGTTCTCTACTGCAGCCTCCAGTGTCTAAATTATAATTTACTCTACCTAGTACTCTGCTGCAGTGTTTAAATTATCCAGTTCTCAACCCACTACTCTTATGCAGTCTTCAGTCTCTAAATTATCCTGTTCTCTACGTAGTACTCTACTGCTGTATCCAGTGACTAAATTATCCTGTTCTCTACCCACTACTCTGCGGCTGTATCCAGTGACTAAATTATCCTGTTCTCTACCCACTACTCTACTGCTGTATCCAGTGACTAAATGATCCTGTTCTCTACCCACTACTCTGCTGCTGTATCCAGTGACTAAATTATCCTGTTCTCTACCCACTACTCTGCTGCTGTATCCAGTGACTAAATTATCCTGTTCTCTACCCACTACTCTACTGCTGTATCCAGTGACTAAATTACCCTGTTCTCTACGTAGTACTCTGCTGCAGTCTCCTGTGTCCAAATGATCATGTTCTCTACCTAGTACTCTGCTGCTGTATCCAGTGACTAAATTACCCTGTTCTCTACGTAGTACTCTGCTGCTGTATCCAGTGACTAAATTATCCTGTTCTCTACCCACTACTCTACTGCTGTATCCAGTGACTAAATTACCCTGTTCTCTACGTAGTACTCTGCTGCAGTCTCCTGTGTCCAAATGATCCTGTTCTCTACCTAGTACTCTGCTGCTGTATCCAGTGACTAAATTACCCTGTTCTCTACGTAGTACTCTGCTGCTGTATCCAGTGACTAAATGAACTTGTTCTCTACGTAGTACTCTGCTGCTGTATCCAGTGACTAAATGATCCTGTTCTCTACGTAGTACTCTGCTGCTGTATCCAGTGACTAAATGATCCTGTTCTCTACCTAGTACTCTGCTGCAGTCTCCAGTGTCTAAATTATCGTGTACTCTACCTAAAACTCTGCCTCAATGTCAAAAATTGTCTGTACTCTACCTAGGACTTGCTTTAGTCTCCAGTGTCTAAAATATCCTGAATAATCTGGGGATAATAACCCTCTCCTCTGCATGTCATCGCCATGGCAACAAGAGCAGCCTGGCTAATTTTGTGCACCCCGAAGATCCTCTATATTAAGTAGAGTATCCTTCGCTTACGTGTCTCTCTCTCTCTCACACACACACACACACACACACACACACACACACACACACACACACACACACACACACACACACACGCACACAAACCTACTCATCTCCGTCGCAGTTGTACCTAAGTCCTCTTTTTGTCAAGCATCCCACATCTTCATTACCTGCAGTTGTCTAGCAGAGCTATTTGGGACTAGCTAAAGTAATGCTTTTCTCATTTAAAAATCATTTTTAGAAGACTCCGGGCCTTGACTTGACTACTTTTTTTGTGAAATTCCTCATGTCTACAATGCCAAAATGTCCTCCAGTGAAATCAAACAAACTCTGAAAGGTAGCCAACACTCTTACAAAAAGGGTTCCAAAGGGGCAATTTGGCTGTCCTCATAGGATAACCCTATTTGGTTCCAGATATAACTTGTTGGGTTCCATGTAGGACCATCTTGGAAAAAGGTTTTACATGGAACCCAACAGGGTTCTTCTTGGAACCAAAAATGGTTCTTCAAAGGGTTCTCATACGGAGACAGCCAAAGAACCCTTTTAGGTTATATATGACGCCTTTTTATCTAACAGCAAAGGTCTGATTGTATTGAGTGAGTTTGTGTTTATGTGTGTTTGCGTTTCTTTTTCTGATTGGCAACAGCAATCTCTTTACTCCCATGGGATTTAACACACTGTCATGTATTGTCATGTTATGTCTTGTCCCTGTGCTTTCTCTTCTCTTCGTTTCCCCCTGCTGGTCGTATTAGGTTACTTTCTCTCTCTATCTCTCTCTCTCTCTATCGTTCCGTTCCTGCTCCCAGCTGTTCCTCATTCTCCTAACGACCTCGTTTACTCTCTCACACCTGTCCCCTCTTTTGCCCTCTGATTAAGTCTCTATTTCTCTCTCTGTTTCTGCTTCTGTCCTTGTCGGATTCTTGTTTGCTTTGCCCTTGTCCCGTCCTGTCGTAATCTGCCTCTTCATCAGATGCTGCGTGTGAGCAGGTGTCTCTGTCCTCTACGGCCCGCGCCTACCCGGAGGGACCAGCAGTCTGTTGCCGCTAGCCCTGCTATTCTCCTCTACTACTAGAAGGGGGACTCTCCTGTAAAGATAGAGGATTTATGTTTTCCCTGTTTGGACATCTCCTGTAAAGATTGAGGATTTATGTTTTCCCTGTTTGGACATTAAAAGACTCTGTTTCTGTTAAATCGCTTTTGGGTCCTCACTCACCTGCATAACACACACATACCGTATTGGATTTCATTGACTGTGGACTGAGGGTCTTTGGCATCAAGCTCCAGGTTTTCTGCCAGATTTGTCTGCCCCACCCCAGTGACGGAGCTCTAATCTTGGCCTCAGAGGTGGGGCCTGGGGGTTTCAATGGGCCCTTTTCGCTATGGTTGGGTGATTCAGCAATTAGCTAGGTATCTGATATGGACTCGAATCATGAATCAATCAGAGAGAGAGAGAGAGAGAGAGAGAGAGAGAGAGAGAGAGAGACTTTTCCAAGAAGGCCTAGCGGTAATGGACACCCACTGTGATTATTAGTGGAATTAGAGACTTGGAGGTCATTACCACCCTGAGACATCCTCTGGTTCTCTCTAGCATAGACTAGAGAGAAGTCTCTCACGCACAAGGTACACACACACTTCAATAACCTCAGTGGTACAGAAGACACAGCGGGTTGACAGATTTAGAACAGTTGTTCATATCTGGTTATCTATTTATTGCTTTCCCTTCTCTGCTAGTACAGCGTTCCTGATACAGAATTGAAGAATTGAACTGAATGTGTGATCATCACGCCCCTCATATTCCACCATTATTGTGGAGACTGGCTTTCATGGATTGTGGTTAGGAAAAATTGGTCACAGAATGGTGGATACAGAATTAAATTTCTACCTACAAATGTGTTCAACTGTGTGCTTTCTGTTGGTGCTAGACCCTCTTCTTGGCCTTACCCACTTCTTTGACTACTGTGTGTGTGTGTGTGTGTGTGTGTGTGTGTGTGTGTGTGTGTGTGTGTGTGTGTGTGTGTGTGTGTGTGTGTGTGTGTGTGTGTGTGTGTGTGTGTGTGTGTGTGTGTGTTTTTGTGTATGTGTGCTGGCTTAGTGTGTGACTCATGTATACCCACACCTGTATCAGTAAGTGTCTGTGATGAGGAAATATGGTGGGATTAACATAATTCCCTTCTTCATCAATTAGCTGAGTGCATTCAGCTCTACTGCTTAGGTAATCTGTAACATATGCAGACAAGGGGGGGTGAGAGAGAGAGAGAGACTCTTTTAAACAGCAGCCCTGATTTTCATCCTTTATATCATTCCTCTGTCCAGCTCTCTGCCTACTCCCGTCTGTTTAAACAGTGCTTTGAAGTCTTTGCCTGCACACACACACACACACACACACACACACACACACACACACACACACACACGGATGGATAGACGACAAACAAGGTTTGCATGTGTGTGTCTGCGGTCCTACATATATGCTTGTGTCTGCACGCCTGTATTTATGTGTAAGGGGTTAGCTAAGAACAGGTGTTGATGTTAACACCTACCTGTGTCTGTTAGGTCTCAAGAGGTCTCCTCATGTTTAAACAGTGAAATTATGTTTGAGAGAGGGAGAATGAGAGAGAGGAGAATAGAGGAGTAGAATGATAGAGGAGATGAATTATGGAGAGAGGGGAATAGAGGAGAGTAATGATGGAGAGAGGAGAATAGGGGAGAGTAATGATGGAGAATAGGGGAGATGAATGATGGAGAGAGGAGAATAGGGGAGATGAATGATGGAGAATAGGGGAGATTAATGATGGAGAGAGGAGAATAGGGGAGATGAATGATGGAGAGAGGAGAATAGGGGAGAGGAATGATGGAGAGAGGAGAATAGGGGAGATGAATGATGGAGAGAGGAGAATAGGGGAGATGAATGATGGAGAGAGGAGAATAGGGAGATGAATGATGGAGAGAGGAGAATAGGGAGAGTAATGATGGAGAGAGGAGAATAGGGAGAGGAATGATGGAGAGAGGAGAATAGGGAGATGAATGATGGAGAGAGGAGAATAGGGAGATGAATGATGGAGAGAGGAGAATAGGGGAGATGGATGATGGAGAGAGGAGAATAGGGGAGATGAATGATGGAGAGAGGAGAATAGGGGAGATGAATGATGGAGAGAGGAGAATAGGGGAGAGGAATGATGGAGAGAGGAGAATAAGGGAGAGGAATGATGGAGAGAGGAGAATAGGGGAGATGAATGATGGAGAGAGGAGAATAGGGGAGATGAATGATGGAGAGAGGAGAATAGGGGAGAGTAATGATGGAGAGAGGAGAATAGGGGAGTAAAATGATAGAGGAGATGAATTATGGAGAGAGGGGAATAGAGGAGAGGAATGATGGAGAGAGGAGAATATGGGAGAGGAATGATAGAGAGGGGAAATGAATTATGGAGGGCCTTGTGAGATAATTAGCTCTGCAAACACAATGAACATGCCCCACTAACACACACAGACACACAACAATATGCACGCACGCAAGCACAGACACACACACACACACACACACACACACTCGAACAGATTGCGATTGTCATTTGATTGTGTGAGCTCCATTTGCAACCTGGGTTACATGATATTGACGGAGTCATAATGACATAGACCTCATATTCCATCTTCTTTTCCATCCTTTTCCCCTTTCATTTTCAAACTGCCCTTGTCTTTTAACCGTCATGCTAGAGTACCTTATTCATATCCTTGTCATTACCCTGTATCCTGTGTTAAAAAACCTCAAAACGAGCTTCAATGCCATACAACACTCCTTCCGTGGCCTCCAATTGCTTTTAAATGCTAGTAAAACTACATTCATGCTCTTCAACCGATTGCTGCCCGCACCCACCCGCCCGATTAGCATCACTACTCTGGACGGTTCTGACTTAGAATATGTGGATAACTACAAATACCTAGGTGTCTGGATAGACTGTAAACTCTCCTTCCAGACTCACATTAAGCATCTCCAATCCAAAATTAAATCTAGAATCGGCTTCCTATTTCGCAACAAAGCCTCCTTCACTCATGCTGCCAAACATACCCTCGTAAAACGGACTATCCTACTGATCCTTGACTTTGGCGATGTCATTTACACAATAGCCTCGAACACTCTACTCAGCAAACTGGATGCAGTCTATCACAGTACCATCCGTTTTGTCACCAAAGCCCCATATATTACCCACCACTGCGACCTGTATGCTTTCGACGGCTGGCCCTCGCTACATATTCGTCGCCAAACCCACTGGCTCCAGGTCATCTATAAGTCTTTGCTAGGTAAAGCCCCGCCTTATCTCAGCTCACTGGTCACCATAGCAACACCCACCCGTAGCACACGCTCCAGCAGGTATATTTCACTGGTCATCCCCAAAGCCAACATCTTCTTTGGCCGCCTTTCCTTCCAGTTTTCTGCTGCCAATGACTGGAACGAATGACAAAAATCAATGAAGCTGGAGACTTATATCTCCCTCACTAACTTTAAGCATCATCTGTCAGAGCAGCTTACCGATAACTGCACCTGTACACAGCCAATCTGTAAATAGCCCACCCAACTACCTCATCCCCATATTGTAATTTATCTTTTTGCTCTTTTGCACCCCAGTATCTCTACTTGCGCATCATCCATTGCACATCTATCACTCCAGTGTAAATGCTAAATTGTAATTATTTTGCCTCTATGGCCTATTTATTGCCTTGCCTCCCTAATCTTCTACATTTGCACACACTTTACATCCATTTTCTATTGTGTTATTGACTGTATGTTTTGTTTATCTGTAACTCTGTTGTTGTTTTTGTCGCACTGCTTTGCTAAATCTTTGTCAGGTCGCAGTTGAGAACTTGTTCTCTCCTGGCCTACCTGGTTAAATAAAGGTGAAATAAAATAAAATAAATATAAAAAAATATGTTGCTATAGAAATTGGTAAATCAATATGGATTGGTAAAATCCATGTTTTAAATGAGATTCTACTCAAATGACTTCTATGAATTTAGTCTGTTGTGGAACAGAGCACTGGAGCTGAGGATGTCATGGTTGGCTGCTTTTAGCGACTCATCTCTCTCTCTCTGTCTCTCTCTCTCTCTCTCTCCCTCCTCCTTATCACTATCTTTCTATTTCTCTCTCTCCTCCTTCCTCTCACTCTCTCATTCTTCCTCTCTCTTTCTCTAATTCTCTCTCGCTTATTTTTTTATTTCTCTTTTTCACTCTTTAGCTCTATCATTAATTCATCTGGTGCAGTGGAGCGATGGTGAGGGATTCATTTCAACCATCACAAACCAGCCCAAAGATCTGCTCTCAGTATGAATTATCTGGAATAAAGAGGATAGAGAAAGAAAACTATTATTAAAGAATGTTAGAGTTTGATGTAATTCGTGACTTTCATCGGAACACTTGTGATGTGATTTATCCTTCGATATGTTACAGTATGTGAGATTTATTGATGGAATACATGAAGTGTCTTGAAATATTTCATATTAATGATTATGTTGGACTTTGAAACAAAAGTTTACTTTTTGGAAACATGAATTATTGTGGAGGAATCCTCTCTGTGTTTCTTTCCAAAACACTATATGTCAATTTTCAGAAATGTTGGTAAATTAGTGTTTATAGTTAGAGGCATCACATGGAGACTTCATTTTTGAGTTATTAATAGCTCCATGTGTGTTCATGCTAGAGACTTACTTTTTATCTTAGTGGCTGCAGCTCATTCCCGTCTTTCCACCAATATAACCTTTGCGCTTATTCCATATAATGAGAGGATCCGGACAAGAAATTTGTCATGAAATCATATGTAAAAGCTGAACTGTTTGAGCTACAAGCTAATAAGTTTAGAATCTCACGAACATGACACCAGTGTTGGTTATTTGGCTCTACGACATTCACAAGCTTTACGGTAGCCTGAACTCTCTGTTGCGGAGTACCTCAATTTGAAGAGGTCTTCTCACAAAACCGACAGTCCAGACCGAACCATTGGCACTACAAACTAAAATGTGCCAAGAATAACGGGACCAAACAATTTTCTAATATCGCTCAGATATTGGACAGACACTTCAAAACCTTATTCCCTAGGATTTATTTCTGACCGTCTATTTTGCCATGTACAAATGCAATGTGTTTCTATGGGTTATAGCTGTAAAGGCCCATGTCAATGTTTCATCAAATAATTATATATACAGGGATCCTAAAATTCTAAATAAAATAGCAAAATTCTAAATGTTGTGACCATCTTAAAACAATTCAATATGTTAGTGTAGGATATATTCTGATCTAAGGGCTTAACCTTTTTGGGATACGGGGCATTCATCACTTTTGGATGAATAGCGTGGCCAGAGTGAACTGCCTCCTACTCTGTCCCAGATGCTAATACATGCATATTATTATTAGTATTGGACAGAAAACACTCTGAAGTTTCTAAAACTGTTTGAATGATGTCTGTGAGTATAACAGAACTCAAATGGCAGGCGAAAACCTGAGAAAAATTCCAACCAGGAAGAGGGAAATCTGAGGTTTGTAGTTTTTCAACTCAGCCCCCATTGAAGATACAGGGTGAAATTACAAAGATATTATCTGTGAGTGCCACAGAACTGATGCTACAGGCGAAACCAAGATTACATTTCAAACAGGAAATGCCCCAGATTTTGGAGGCGCTTTGTTCCAATGTCTCCTTATATGGCTGTGAATGCGCAAGGAATGGGCCTACACTTTCTGTTGTTTCCCCAAGGTGTCTGCAACATTGTGACGTATTTGTAGACATATCATTGGAAGATTGACCATAAGAGTCTACATTTACCAGGTGTCCGCTCGGTGTCCTCCGTCGAAACTATTGTGTAATCTCCAGGTGCGTGCATGTTTCCATTTTGAAGAGAGGAGAAACTAAACTGCCACGAGTCATCATCAAATAGACATGTGAAAGACACATTGAGGATTGATTCTAAACAACGTTTGCCATGTTTCTGTCGATATTATGGAGTTCGTTTGGAAAAAAGTTCGCATTTTAATGACTGTATATATCAATGATGTTGCTCTTGCTGCGGGCGATTCCCTGATCCACCTCTACCCAGACGACACCGTTCTATATACTTCCGGCCCGTCCTTGGACACTGTGCTATCTAACCTCCAAACGAGCTTCAATGCCATACAACACTCCTTCCGTGGCCTCCAACTGCGCTTAAACGCTAGTAAAACCAAATGCATGCTTTTCAACCGTTCGCTGCCTGCACCCGCACGCCTGACCAGCATCACCACCCTGGATGGTTCCGACCTTGAATATGTGGACATCTATAAGTACCTAGGTGTCTGGCTAGACTGTAAACTCTCCTTCCAGACTCATATCAAACATCTCCAATCGAAAATCAAATCAAGAGTCGGCTTTCTATTCCGCAACAAAGCCTCCTTCACTCACGCCGCCAAACTTACCCTAGTAAAACTGACTATCCTACCGATCCTCGACATCGGCGATGTCATCTACAAAAATTGCTTCCAACACTCTATTCAGCAAACTGGATGCAGTTTATCACAGTGCCATCCGTTTTGTCACTAAAGCACCTTATACCACCCACCACTGCGACTTGTATGCTCTAGTCGGCTGGCCCTCGCTACATATTCGTCGCCAGACCCACTGGCTCCAGGTCATCTACAAGTCCATGCTAGGTAAACTCCGCCTTATCTCAGTTCACTGGTCACGATGGCAACACCCATCCGTAGCACGCGCTCCAGCACGTGTCTCACTGATCATCCCTAAAGCCAACACCTCATTTGGCCGCCTTTCATTCCAGTTCTCTGCTGCCTGTGACTGGAACGAATTGCAAAAATCGCTGAAGTTGGAGACTTTTATCTCCCTCACCAACTTCAAACATCTGCTATCTGAGCAGCTAACCGATCGCTGCAGCTGTACATAGTCTATTGGTAAATAGCCCACCCATTTTCACCTACCTCATCCCCATACTGTTTTTATTTATTTACTTTTCTGCTCTTTTGCACACCAATATCTCTACCTGTACATGACCATCTGATCATTTATCACTCCAGTGTTAATCTGCAAAATTGTAATTATTCGCCTACCTCCTCATGCCTTTTGCACACAATGTATATAGACTCCCCTTTTTTTCTACTGTGTTATTGACTTGTTAATTGTTTACTCCATGTGTAACTCTGTGTTGTCTGTTCACACTGCTATGCTTTATCTTGGCCAGGTCGCAGTTGCAAATGAGAACTTGTTCTCAACTAGCCTACCTGGTTAAATAAAGGTGAAATAAATAAAAAATAAATTTAAAAAAGGAATTTTCTGGGTTTTTTCTTAGCCAAACGTGATGAACAAAATGGAGCGATTTCTCCTACACAAATAATCTTTCAGGAAAAACTGAACATTTGCTATCTAACTGAGATTCTCCTCATTGAAAACATCCGAAGTTCTTCAAAGGTAAATTATTTTATTTGAATGCTTTTCTTGTTTTTGTTGCCTGTTGAATGCTAGACTTAATGCTATGCTAGCTATCAATACTCTTACACAAATGCTTGTTTTGCTATGGTTGAAAAGCATATTTTGAAAATCTGAGATGACAGTGTTGTTAACAAAAGGCTAAGCTTGAGAGCCAATATATTTATTTAATTTCATTTGCGATTTTCATGAATAGTTAACGTTGCGTTATGCTAATGAGCTTGAGGCTATACTTAAGATCCCGGATACGGGATTGCTCATCGCAACAGGTTAATAATAAAATCACCTTAAACAAAACAATCAAATAAAATGGGTACAAAACCAGTCGCACACCAGACATAACGTGCACAAGCACTTACAATAAACAATCCCGGACAAGGACATGGGGAGAATAGAGGGTTAAATACACAACATGTAATGTTGGAATTGAAAGCGGGTGTGTGGGAAGACAAGACAAAACAAATGGAAAATTAAAAGTGGATCAATGATGGCTAGAAGACCGGCGACGCCGGCCGCCGAACGCTGCCCGAACAAGGAGGGGAACCAACTTTGGCGGAAGTCATGACAGTACCCCACCCCTTGACGCGCGGTACCAGCAGCGCGCCGACACCGGTCTCGGGGACGACCTGGGGGGCGAGGCGCAGGGCGATCTGGGCGAAGATGGTGGAACTCCTGCAGCATTAAAGGGTCCAACACGTACTCGACCGGAACCCAGCACATTTCCTTTGGACCGTACCCCTCTCACTCCATGAGATACTGAAGACACCTCACTCGACTCCTTGAATCCAAAATGGAGCGAACGGAGTAAGCCGGGTCCCACTCGATGTCCATAGGGGGTGGAGGAACCTCCCGCACCTCAGACTCCTGGAGCGTGCCAGCCACCACCGGCCTGAGGAGAGACACATGGAACGAGGGGTTAATACGGTAATCGGGGGGAAGCTATACCCTATAACAAACCTCGTTCAATCTCCTCAGGACATTACATGGCCCCACAAGCCGCGGACCCAGCTTCCGGCAGGGCAGGCGGAGGGGCAGATTTTGGGTCGAGAGCCAGACCCGGTTCCCTGGTGAGAACACCGGGGCCTCACTGCGGTAATGGTCTGCGTTCTCTTTTTGGCACAGCACGGCCCGCTGAAGGTGAACACGGACAGCTTCCCATGTCTCCTCCGCACACCTGAACCAGTCGTCCACCGCAGGAGCCTCGGTCTGACTCTGATGCCACGCTTCCAGAACCGGCTGGTACCCCAGTACGCACTGGAAAGGAGAGAGGTTAGTGGAGGAGTTGTGAAGCGAGTTCTGTGCCATCTCGGTCCAGGGCACGAACGCCGCCCAATCCCCCAGCCGGTCCTGGCAGTAAGACCGCAGAAACCTGCCCACATCCTGGTTCACTCTCTCCACCGGCCCATTACTCTCGGGGTGAAGTAAGGCTGATCGAGACCCCCAGACGCTCCACGAATGCCTTCCAGACCCTAGACGTGAACTGGGGACCTTGATCAGACACTATATCCTCAGGCAACCCGTAGTGCCGGAAGACGTGGGGGGGGACCGGTAAGAAAATCCACCGACAGGTTTGACCAAGGCCATTGTGGAACGGGTAAGAGGTGTAGCTTCCCGCTGGGCAGGTGCCTAGTAGCCTTGCACTGAACGCACAATGAGCAGGAGGAAACATAAACCTTCACGTCCTTAGCCAAGGTAGGCCACCAGTACCTCTTGCTCAAACAGTGCACTCTCTGACCGATCCCAGGATGACCAGAGGAGGGAGACTTGTGGGCCCAATAGATCAACCGGTCATGAACAGCAGACGGGACATACAGACACCCAGTGGGACACTGGACGGGAGCAGGCTATGCATGTAACGCCTGCTCAATGTCCGCGTCCAGCTCCCACACTACCGGCTAACCAGGCAGGAGGCGGGGATTATGGGAGTGGGATCCATGGGCCGCTCTTCTGTGTCATACAGCCAGGATAATGCGTCTGTCTTCAAGTTCTGGGAGCCTGGTCTGTAGGAAAGGGTGAACCCAAAACGGGTGAAAAACATGGCCCAACTTGCCTGGCGAGGGTTCAGTCTCCTCGCTGCCCGGATTAACTCCAGAATGTGGTGGTCAGTCCAGATAATAAAAGGGTGTTTAGCCCCCTCAAGCCAATTTCTTCACACCTTCAAGGCCCTGACGACAGCCAACAGCTCCCGGTCCCCCACGTCATAGTTTCGCTCCGCCGGGCTGAGCTTCTTCGAGAAGTAGGTACAGGGGCGGAGCTTCGTGGCGTACCCGAGTGCTGAGAGAGCACAGCTCCTATCCCAGCCTCGGAAGCATCAACCTCCATTATGAATGCCAAAGAGGGGTCCGGATGGGCCAGCACGGGAGCCGAGGTAAACAGAGTCTTCAGGTGACCAAAAGCCCTGTCTGCCTCAGACGACCACTGCAAACGTACCAGGCCCCCCTTCAGCTGTGAGGTAATGGGAGCCACTACCCAACCAAAACCCAGGATAAACCTCCGGTAGTAGTTGGCACACCCTAAGAAACGTTGCACCTCCTTTACCGTGGTGGGAGTTGGCCAATTACGCATGGCTTAAATGCGGTCACTCTCCATCTCCACCCCTGAGGTAGAAATGCGGTACCCTAGGAAAGTGATGGACTGCTGGAAGAATAGGCATTTCTCAGCCTTGATGTACAGGTCATGTTCCAAAAGTTGACCAAGCACTCTGCGCACCAGGGACACATGCTCTGTGTGTGTAGCGGAGTATATCAGAATGTCATAAATATACACCACTACACCATGCCCGTGCAGGTCCCTGAAAGTCTCGTCTACAAAGGCTTGAAAGACTGATGGCGCATTCATCAACCTTCACGGCATGACGAGGTGCCCATAGTGCCCTGAGGTGGTCCTGAATGCCGTCTTCCACTCGTCTCCCTCCCGGATACGCACCAGGTTGTAATCGCTCCTGAGATCTAGTTTGGTGAAGAAGCGCGACCCGTGCAATGACTCAATCGCTGAGGCTATGAGCGGTAGCGGGTAACTATACCTTAAAGTGATCTGGTTCAGACCTCGATAGGCAATACACGGGCGCAGACCTCCCACATTTTTCTTCACAAAAAATAAACTCGAGGGTGAAGTGGAGGTCCGAATGTACCCCTGATGCAGAGATTCGGAGACATATTTTTCCATAGCTGCCGTCTTCCCTGTGAGAGGGGATACACGTAACTCCTGGGAAGTGCAGCGTCTACCAGGAGATTTATCACACAATCGCCCCGTCGATGGGGTGGTAATTGAGTCTCCTTCTTTTTGGAGAAGGCAAGAGCCAAATCGGCATAATCAGGGGGAATGCGCACGGTGGAGACCTGGTCTGGACATTACACCATAGTAGCACCAACGGAAACCCCTAAACACCTCCCCGAGCACACTCGCAACCAAACTGTGAGAGCCCTCTGTTGCCAAGAGGGGTTATGGGGTTATGACAAGCTAACCAGGGTAGGCCCAGCTCCACGGGAAATGCAGGAGAGTCAATAAGGAAGAGACTAATTATCTCCTTCTGACCTCCCTGCGTCACCATGCCCAGAGTAGCGGTGGCCTCCCTAATTAACCCTGACCTTAATGGACGACTATCTAAGGCGTGAACGGGGAAAGGCACAGCCACGGGAACAATGGAGATCCCTAAATTATGGGCGAACGATCTATCTATAAAATTCCCAACCATGCCTGAATCGACGAGCGCTTTATGCTGGGAATGCGGGAAAACTCAGGAAAAGTTACATACAAAAACATATGTGCAACAGAGGGCTCTGGGTGAGAATGGTGCCGACTCACCTGGGGTGATGCCAGAACGCCCTGCCTGCTGCCTCGATACCCAGAGGAACCAACCCGGCACCGACCGGCAGTGTGACCTCTGGTCCACCAGCTGGTCGAATGTGAGGGTGGTGTCTCTGCAGGCCAACTCCCGACTGATGTCCTCGCGCAGACTGCAGCGATAATGGACTATCAGGGCCCTGTCATTCCATCCTGTGCCGGCAGCCAGGGTCCGAAACTCCAGGCTGAACTCCTGGGCGGTCCTCTCCCCTGCCTCAGATGGAATAGGCGTTCACTCAAACTGGTCCAACGCCACATCTCCCTCTCTCCACATGGCATTTGCCCACTCCAGGGCTTTCCCGGTGAGGCACGAGACGAGGGCGGACACCCACTCATGGCCCGAAGGAGCCGGGAGGACGGTTGCCAGATATAAGTCTAGCTGCAACAGGAACCCCTGGCAGTTCACAGCCGTCCCATCATATTCCTGGGGAAGGGAGAGACGAATCCCACTGGGACCAGGAGAAAAAGGGGGACGTAGTGGAGACCCCGGTTGTGCTGGTGGAGGCGCTGGTAGAACTCCCTGTCTCTCCCAGCGGTCCATTGTCTGGACAACGTTATCCATGGCGGTGCCAAGATGGTGGAGCGTTGCTGCGTGCTCCTCCACCCCTATTCCCGGGGTACCTGCTCCTGCTGACTCCATAAGTTTGGTCCAGAATTATGTAAGGGGTGCGTACTGGCGGCAGAGAAGTCAGGTGCAGGAGAGCAAAAACTGTGTTACACCGGCGAAGTTATTAACAAAAATCACCTTAAACAAAACATTCAAATACAATGGGTACAAAAACCGTCGCACACAAGACATCACGTGCACAAGCACTTACAATAAACAATTCCAGACAGGACATGGGGGGAACAGAGGTTAAATACACAACATGTAATGATGGAATTTAAACCAGGTGTGTGGGAAGACAAGACAAAACAAATGGAAAATGAAAAGTGGATCAAAGATGGCTAGAAGACCGGCGACGCCGACTGCCGAATGCCGCCGAACATGGAGAGGAACCAACTTCGTCGGAAGTCATGACAAATATGTATATATATATATATATATATACAGTGGGGAGAACAAGTATTTGATAGACTGCCGATTTTGCAGGTTTTCCTACTTACAGAGCATGTAGAGGTAATTTTGTATCATAGGTACACTTCAACTGTGAGAGACGGAATCTAAAACAAAAATCCAGAAAATCACATTGTCTGATTTTTAAGTAATTCATTTGCATTTTATTGCATGACATAAGTATTTGATCACCTACCAACCAGTAAGATTTCTGTCGCTCACAGACCTGTTAGTTTTTCTTTAATAATCCCTCCTGTTCTCCACTAATTACCTGTATTAAACAAACCTGTTTGAACTCGTTACCTGCCTAAAAGACACCTGTCCACACACTCAATCAAACAGACTCCAACCTCTACACAATGGACAAGACCAGAGAGCTGTGTAAGGACATCAGGGGTAAAATTGTAGACCTGCACAAGGCTGGGATGGGCTACAGGACAATAGGCAAGCAGCTTGGTGAGAAGGCAACAAATGTTGGCGCAATTATTAGAAAATGGAAGAAGTTCAAGATGACGGTCAATCACCCTCGGTCTGGGGCTCCATGCAAGATCTCACCTCATGGGGCATCAATGATCATGAGGAAGGTGAGGGATCAGCCCAGAACTACACGGCAGGACCTGGTCAATGACCTGAAGAGAGCTGGGACCACAGTCTCAAAGAAAACCATTAGTAACACACTAAATCAAATCAAATCAAATTTATTTATATAGCCCTTTGTACATCAGCTGATATCTCAAAGTGCTGTACAGAAACCCAGCCTAAAACCCCAAACAGCAAACAATGCAGGTGTAAAAGCACGGTGGCTAGGAAAAACTCCCTAGAAAGGCCAAAACCTAGGAAGAAACCTAGAGAGGAACCAGGCTATGTGGGGTGGCCAGTCCTCTTCTGGCTGTGCCGGGTAGAGATTATAACAGAACATGACCACTACGCCGTCATGGATTAAATCCTTGTGACTCTCAAACCCAGTCCACCTGGCCATGTTGCTGCTCCAGTTTCAACTTCCACCTGACTGTGCTGCTGCTCCAGTTTCAACTGTTCTGCCTTATTATTATTCGACCATGCTGGTCATTTATGAACATTTGAACATCTTGGCCATGTTCTGTTATAATCTCCACCCGGCACAGCCAGAAGAGGACTGGCCACCAAACATAGCCTGGTTCCTCTCTAGGTTTCTTCCTAGGTTTTGGCCTTTCTAGGGAGTTTTTCCTAGCCACCGTGCTTCTACACCTGCATTGCTTGCTGTTTGGGGTTTTAGGCTGGGTTTCTGTACAGCACTTTGAGATATCAGCTGATGTACGAAGGGCTATATAAATAAATTCGATTTTATTTTATTTGATTTAGCATACTGCTAAAGCAGCACATTTAATTGCCTTCGAATGGCCTATGGAATGACCTCAATCCAATTGAGAATCTGTGGTATGACTTAAAGATTGCTGTACACCAGCGGAACCCATCCAACTTGATGGAGCAGTTTTTCCTTAACCTCTTATGGTTGCAATCCCGTTAACGGGAGCGAAATGACAACAGCCAGTCAAAGTGTGGGGCGACATTTCCAAAACATCAAAAAAACATAATTAACAATCCTCAAACAATCATGTATATCATACCATTTTAAAGCTATTCTTGTTGTTAATCCCACCACAGTGTACGATTTCAAGTATGCTTTACAGCAAAAGCATCTCAAACGATTATGTTAGGTCACCACATATAGCCACAGAAAAACACAGCCATTTTCCGAGCCAAAGAGAGGAGTTTCAAAAAGCAGAAATAAGGATAAAATTAATCACTAACCGTTGATGATCTTCATCAGATGACACTAATAGGACTTCATGTTACACAATACATATGTTTTGTTTGATAAGGTTCATATTTATCAAAATATGAGTTTACATTGGCGCGTTACATTCACTAGTTCCAAAAACATCCAGTGATTTTGCATAGCCACATCATTCAACAGAAATACTCATCATAAATGTAGATGATAATACAAGTTATACAGATGGAATTATAGATATACCTCTCCTTAATGCAACCGCTGTGTCTGATTTCAAAATAACTTTACGGAATAAGCCAGCCATGCAATAATCTGAGACGGCGCTCAGAAACATTTGTCACAATAGCCGCCATGTTGACGTCAACATAAACAAGAAATTACATGATACATATTCCCTTACCTTTGATGATCTACATCAGAAAGCACTCCAGGAGTCCCAGGTCCACAATAAATGTTTGTTTTGTTAGAAAATGTTCGATATTTATGTCCAAATACCTTATTTTGTTAGTGCGTTTGGTATACATATCCAAACGCTCATTCTGGTCAGCATTACATCGGACAAAAACTTCAAAAAGTTATATAGCAGGTCGAAGAAACATTTCAAATTATGTACAGAATCAATCATTAGGATGTTTTTCACATATACCTTCAATAAAGTGCCAACCGGTCAATTCCTTCTTGTCTTCATGAGCCATGGGACGCAAGTGACTACCATGAGGAATAAGCATGATCAGAAAATGGCTGACTGCCAGACACCTGACTGATTCTGCTATCATTCACTCCCACAGTCTCATTATCATGTATATTGATGGTTGATATCTAGTGGAACCCCTAGGCAGTGCAACATCATTCATATCTCAAGGGGATTTCATTGGGGACTCTGGTGAATACATACAAAGCTCACATTTCTCACTTCCTGTTTTGATTTCACCTCAGGATTTTGCTTGCCATATTAGTTCTGTTATACTCACATACATAATTCAAACAGTTTTAGAAACGTTATAGTGTTTTCTATCCAATACTACTAATAATATACATATATTAGCAATTGAGACTGAGGAGTAGGCCGTTTACTCTGGGCAACTTATTCATCCAAGCTTCTCAATACTGCCCCCCAGCCACAAGAAGTTAAAGAATTGGCAAAAATCCCAGTGGCTAGATGTGCCAAGCTTATAGAGACATACCCCAAGAGACTTGCAGTTGTAATTACTGCTAAAGGTAGTTATGCATGCTCATGTTTTCATTTTTTGGGGTATTATTTCTTGTTTGTTTCACAATAAAACATATTTGCATCTTCATAGTGGTAGGCATGTTGTGTAAATCAAATGATACAAACACCCCAAGAATCCATTTCAATTCCAGGTTGTAGGGCAACAAAATAGGAGAAATGCCAAGCGGGGTGATTACATTTGCAAGCCACTGTGGCTGATTAGTCTCAGGTGCAGATTGAAGCTTAGAATGAAATGTGACGCCTTGGAACAGCAGTCCACAATGACCAGGATGACATTATGGCCCACTGAGGATGGAATACCACTTCTACCTTTTGGGAGTCCATCCGTACACAGTCCTGAGACACAATGTACCAAAGGAAGGAGAACTGAGGAACGTGAAACTCACACTTTTCGGCCTTCACAAACAAGTGGTGAGAGAAGAGTCTTTGAAGAACCTGGTGAACATGTTGGATGTGTTCAACCATGGACCTGGAGAAGATGAGGATGTCATCCAGGTACATAACCTGAACTGGTGAAGGACGTTGTGCAGCACATCATTAATCAGGTACTTTTGGATAAATAACGTGCCCAATTTCAACTTCCTGCTACTCATGCCAGGAATATATATATATATTAGTAGATTTTGATAGAAAACACTCTGAAGTTTCTAAAACTGTTTGAATCATGTCTGTGAGAATAACAGAACTTATGTAGCAGGCAAAACTCAGAGGACTAACCGTTCAGAATTATTTTTTGAGGTCTCTGTCTGTTCACTGTGTTCTCATTGGCAACTTAGATTTCTTAGGAACCTGTTTTCAGTTCCTACCGCTTCCACTGGATGTCATCAGTCTTTCGAATTTGGTTGAGGTTATTCATTTGTGCAATGAAGAAGTAGGCCATCGAGGAACTGGGTAACACTGTTGAGAGTGCGCAAGACATGAAAAGTAGCGTTGATTTGTTGTCTTTCTGTATTGAACACAGATAGACCCGTCTACAATTTGGTCGATTATTAACGTTTAAAAATACCTAAAGTTTTATTACAAAAGTAGTTTGAAATATTTTGGCAAAAGTTTATAGGCAACTTTTGAAATATTTTGTAGTGACGTTGCATTTTTTTGGAAGCTGTTTTTTTCTGAATCAAACACGTCAAATAAATGGACATTTGGATATATATGGACGGAATTAATTGAACAAAAGGACCAATGTGATGTTTATGGGACATATTGGAGTGCCAACAAAAGAAGCTTGTCAATGGTAATGCATGTTTTATATTTTATTTCTGCGTTTTGTGTAGCGCCTGCAGGGTTGAAATATACTACCCTCTTTGTTTACTATTGTGCTATCATCAGATAATAGATTCTTATGCTTTCACCGAAAGGCCTTTTAAAAATCTGACATGTTGGCTGGATTCACGAGTGTAGCTTTAATTGAGTATCTTACATGTGTGATTTAATGAAAGTTTGATTTTTATAAAAAATAAATGAATTTGCCGCGCTGCATTTTCCCTGTTTTTTGCCCAAATGGGACGCAACCGTCCCCTATACCATAAGAAGTTGATTCATCTTAAACTCCACATGATAATCCAAAAGTCGTAGCTGAATAGGCATGTTGAGTAGCTTCACCTTCCCAGACCCTAAGGGTTGACCATCCAGCGCACTTAATGAGAGGCAGCCCCTGTTGGCAAGCTAATGTGTGATCCAGAAAACAGCTGATAGCCCCAGAGTCTATGAAAGCAGGATTGTGTAACTGCCCATTGTCCCACCGCATGTTTGCCGGAAGTAAGGTGCGTACCCTGTCAGCAGCTGGAGAATGTATCTGACTCACCAGTTTTCTCCCGTCTACTGACGAGTTATCCCATTTCCCGTCAGCTTGGGACATGAGGCACAGAAATGGCAAGACTGTCCACATTAAAGGCAACATTGCTTGTTAATTCTGTGCCTTCTCTCCAGAGCGGAAAGTCTGGTGCGTCCCAATTGCATCGTCTCCTCTGAATGATATGAAGGAGAACCAGAGCCAAATTGAGAACTTTGACGGGATACAGGCAAAGCAGATGCAGCATAAGGCAGTGGAACAAACAAAGAATTAACTCCCTCACTGGAACCCAAAACACTGGAAACAACTCGGAAACCCTTCATCCTCTCCCAACGTTGTTCCCGAAGCCGGTTGTCAATCCGGATGACCACAACGATAAGCTCATCCAGAGTGTCAGGTGGTCCCAGGAAGTCACTTCCTCCTTGAGAACCTTGCTGAGTCCATTCAGAAAGACTGAGGGAAGTGCCTCTGTATTACACCGCTATCAGCGGCTAGCCTCCGAATGTCAATGGAGTAATCAGCTATGCTCCGGCTGCCCTGCTGAAGCACAGAGTATTTGAGCAGTGTTCCTGCCACTGATGTGATGATCAAAAACCCTCTTCATCTTCTAGATAAAGGTTTGCCAATTAAAACAAATGTCTGAGAGCAAGGAGATGACGTATGCCACTCTGGAACGCTCGGTGGGAAACATTGACAACTGAAGCTCGAAAGCCAGCGAGCATTGGAGCAGAAACCCAGATGCCCCTCATACTGCTCCGGTGCCGGGAGATGAGGCTCCCGAAGGGAGGAAAACGTTGAGCTTGTAGGGAGTGGAGGATTAGGAACAGCCACAGGTGCAGCAGCTGTTTCACCCATCTGTCTTGTCCGCAGAGCGGACACAAGAGTTCTTAAATCATACGACACTGTCTGCAACCGTTCCTCATGGCGACCAATCACAGTTCCATGGTGGGTGAGAGCCGAACGTAAATGGAGTAGTTCGGCATGTTCCTCGGACCACTGAGAAATCTCTGCTGGATCCATTGTAGGCTTAGGTCTACTGTAACAATTATGCTAGTATGAACTCAAACCCAGACGCAGAGAAACACGGCGAGCAGAGGTTCGGGTAAATCTAGAACGTTTACAGAAACAATGCAACCGCACAAGAGCACACTAATAAAACATGCAAAGATGCAGGCCAACTGAGGAAACTAAATAACAAGGCAACCAGGTGAACAGAGAAGGTCATTAAATACAGGTGAATCCTATAAGTCATAATCAGGGTAACCTGGAAACTGTAAAACAGGGTAAGGGTGCCCTCCAGCGGTAACCTAAGGAAACAACAATCAAATAAGACAGAAAAGGTGACAGCCTAGCTCAGTGCTTTCTGTTGTGGCGGGGCAAGCCAGCAGAAAATACGGAGCGTTGTGCCGTGAATGGATCAGTGTTCTATCACTCATGGGGACTTTACTTCATTGCCAAGTGTAAGAGTAGACCTTAAATTCTATCTCTTTTGGCTGCTGCCATAGAAGTGCCCATCCAATAAGGCTCAAGGTCATTGGCCATAGACAAAATGATGTCAAATCACGTTGTATGTACAGTAGCTTTGATTGGACTTATCATGTCAATATCATACTTTCACAATCTTAGTTAGCAGTCATCATCATGAATCAGGTCGACAATCTAATCGCAAATTCAACAAGTGGTTTGGAAGGAATCAGTGACAGTGACTGCGTGGTCCCAAATCTGGGATAAAGGGGCTCTTTTTTAAGTTTAAAATGATAAACATTCAACATTGGCCATGCTGTCAATGAAGCATGATTTGTGTTGCAATAACCTTCCTGTTCAAGTGAGCCGAGTCCAAAAATGTATTGTATGCTGCTTCATACATGATGTAATATGCCAGGGATATATGTATACTGTAGCTATGTTGTGTAGTAAGATGTTAGTTGCCCATGTGCCTCACCCTAATAATTTGGTCTATTTATCCCTCTTAATTTCGCCTAATGTTCAGGCTGTTCTACTGTAGCCTATAACCTGTTTTAGAGAAATGTAATCATAAAATATTGTGAGAGCTTTCATTGTCTGCTTATATGTCCCCTTTATTTATTCTACGGTTCTAACTTGGTGTACAATGAGAGTGCTGTAAGAATGGCCCATGTTCTGAATTCTGTCGCTGTACATTTCAAAAGTGCTAAACAAATAGTTCTATTGACTAACGTTACGTCCGTCCTAGCTCGCTCATTGACTTAATCTGAATTATGGATTGCCCAATATCCTCCATATCTGCCATTAGATACCACATTTGTTTAAGCAAGTCAGCCATATAAGCAGTTTTTTTAAAGGCAATAAATGAGGCTGAAAGAACTGTTTCGCTGCCAAACAAGGCTCCGCTGATAGACAGATGTAGCAGTGGGAAGATGTTGGGACAGCTTTATGTAGGCCCTAACAGTTTGTGGGCACCATCTGTAATCATTATAGTATAATTAACGTATTGTTTAGTGTTGTGTTGTGTAGTGGCTTTGCTGGCATGCATTCCATTATTCATTTTTTTGCCCCACCAAGAGTTACATGCTAAAATCTCCATTGTTATAGAGACACATTGATCAAACTAATGGGTAGAGAGTTTGTAGAATTGTATACAGTAGATACCATGATCTACAACACTTTAATCTCTCACTCCCCATATCTCTCTCTGTTTCTCTCTCTCTCTCTCTGTTACTCTCTCTCTCCCTCCCTCCCTCGTTCTCCTTCTCTCCTGTCTCTAACACAGGCAGTTATGAGGATGTATGAAAATGTCCTTTTAAAACTATTGACGACAGGCATTAAGCTGGGAGTCAATTGACCGGAGCCTCTGGAACCTCTGCAACAGGCTGTTGATCCTCACTCTTTTGTTCTATAGACAGAATGACATCGTTAACGACTAGGAGACAAGCATAACAAGCACAACAAGCAGAAACGTCTAACTCCCACACACAAATGTCTGTTTATGCCCTGAGTCTCTGTGTGTGTTTGCATGTTTTTGAATGTGTGTGTGGTTTCTGTGTTCGTGTAAAAGAGTGAAAATCCACTCCGACTGAGGATGACAGAAATGAGTGAACGAGTACTACAACCATAATATAATATTCAATCTGACTCCAATCTCATATGAACGCAATAGCCCCATAAGCTTATTCAATTGATCTAGTCAAGGTAGCGAGCCTTCCATCACCACTCAAAATACTACAAGTTACATGTGTCCAAGAAAACCGTAGGCATTTATTAAGAGACTAAGAAACAAAGAGCTAATGTCTTGCGATCAGTGTCCCAACATGAAATGATTTAGTTACTCTTAGGTCAAAGATGCACATTAGAGGCCAAGATAATAGTCACAAAATAATTACATCAAATACATGACACATTACAGTATAAGACAGATTCAATTCAAATCAAATATGATTTTATTTGACACGTGCTTTGTAAACAACAGATGTAGACTGACAGTGAAATGCTTACTTACGGGCCCTTCCCAACAATTCAGAGATAAAAATAGAAATAATAGAAAAATAATAACATGAGTAATAAATACACAATGTGTAACGATAACCTCACTATATACACGGGGTACCCGTACCGAGTCTATGTACAGGGGTACGACGTAATTGAGGTCGATATGTACATATAGGTAGGAATAAAGTGACTATGCAACGGAATAGATAATAAACAGTAACAGCAGAGTACAGTATGTGATGAGTCAAAAGAGATTATAGAGCAAAAAGGGTCCAAGTTATTCTGGGTATGTTTTGTTAATTATTTAACTAACTAATTAGCAATCTCATATCTTGGGGGCAGAAGCTGTTCAGGGTCCTGTTGGTTCCAGACTTCTGGCATCGGTACTACTTGCCGTGCGGTGGCAGAGAGAAAAATCTCTGACTTTGGTGGCTGGAGTCTTTGACAACTTTTAAGGGCTTCCTCTGACATCGCTTGGCACAGAGGTCCTGGATAACAGGGAGCTCGGCCCTAGAGATTTACTGGACCGTACGTACTACCCTCTGCAGCGCCTTGCGGTCAGATGCCAAGCAGTTGCCATACCAAGTGGTTATGCAGCCTGTCAAGATGCTCTCAATGGTGCAGCTGTAGATCTGGGGGCCCATGCCAAACACTGAAGCATGCATGAGAGCACCAGCTGTTCCAGACGACTGTGTGATCACTGTGTGACTGTGTGACGACTGTGTGACCTTTAAACAGGTCAACATTCACAAGGCCGCGGGGCCAGATGGATTACCAGGGCGTGTGCTCAGAGCACCAACTGGCAAGTGTCTTCACTGATATTTCAACCTCTCCCTGACCGATACCTATATGTTTCAAGCAATCCACCATAGTCCCTGTGCCCAAGAATGCGAAGGTAACCTGGCTAAATGACTACTGCCCAGTAGCACTCACATCAGTAGCCATGAAGTGCTTTGAAAGACTGGTCGTGACTCACATCAACACCATCATCTAGGAAACCCTAGCCCCACTCTAATTCACATACTGCCCCAACAGATCCACAGACAATGCAATCAATTGCACTCCACACTGCCCTTTCCCACCAGGACAAAAGGAACACCACTGTGAGAATGCTGTTCATTGACTACAGCTCACCCATCAACACCATAGTGCCCACAAAGCTCATCACTAAGCTAAGGACTCTGGGACTAAACACTTCCATCTGCAACTTGATCCTGGACATCCTGGACATCCTGACTGGCCACCCCAGGTGGTGAGAGTAGACAACAACACATCTGCCATGCTGATCCTCAACACCGGGGAACCTCAGGGGTGGGTGCTTTGTCCCCTTCTGTACTCCCTGTTCACCTATGTCTGTGTGGCCGAGCACGACTCCAACACCATACAGTGGCAGACTTGTTCACCAACAATGATGAGAAAGCCTATATGGAGGAGGTCAGAGACCTGGCAGTGTGGTGACAGGACAACAACCTCTCCCTCAATGTGAGCATGACAAAGGAGCTGATTGTGGACTAAAGGAAAAGGTGGGCCGAACACGCCCCCATTCTCATCGACGGGGCTGTAGCAAAGTGGATCAAGAGTTTCAAGTTCCTTGGTGTTGTTAGGTCTAAATTAACCTTATAAAGTTTCACGAACGATTAGTAAAGCTCAACCCAAGTTTATTCATCCATTGAGTTACACAGCTGCACAGACAAAAAACATATTCACACAAGCACTGGTATTAAACCCGTTTTCCTATGCTGAGCCCCTCCTTACAGATCTGAATAGTCAATACACCTCTGTTGCTATCCAGAAGATTAGTGATATATGTTCTTCCTCACTTCATCTAACCTGACCTCTGCCCAAATTGCTCACTCCTCCCCAACTTACGGCTGTCATGTTGACTTGTACTCGACTGTATCTCTTCTCCTCCCATTGGATCCCTGATGGCTAACAATAACATATCCTGACAGAATGTAAATGTTATACAGTCCCCTCTCTCGCTCAGTGACATGAATAAGTGTATTTCATATGTAAAAGTCAGAACCCATCATTGTCAACATCACCAACAAACTATCACGGTCGTAACACACCAAGACAGTTGTGAAGAGCGCACGACAACACCCTTTTCCCTTCAGGAGACTAGGAAGATTTGGCATGTTTTTTCAGATCCTTAAAAGGTTTTTCAGATGCACCAACGAGAGCACCCTGACGGGTTGCATCACCGCCTGGTATGGAAACTGCTCAATTACCTCGACACTGGTGCCCCCGCATATTGACTCTGTACCGGTACCCCCTGTATATAGCCCCACTATTGTTATTTGACCGGTGCTCTTTAATTATTTGTTATTTTGATCTATTACTTTTTTAGGTATATTCTTAAAACTGTGTTGTTGGTTAAGAGCTTGTAAGTAAGCATTTCACTGTAAGGTTGTATACCTCTTGTATTCGGCGCATGTACCAAATAACATTTGATTTGATTTGGTAATAGAGCTCACCGTTGCCCCTAGTGGCTGGTTTTGAAGATATCTCCCGACACCCTGGGTATCTGGACGGACGTCAGATCTTGAGCGATCTGGCTGTCCAAAACATGCCAACACAATCTACTAAAGGTAAAAACATACTGCTTTTTCTTATTCCCCTATATGTGATTGTTGACAATATAAATTATACTACCTCAGTCAATATGGCAATACAAATGAAGTGATTTTTAAATACTTTAAATACTTAACTGCTGATTAGATATTTAATATCAAACAATTCCAGTAATAAGTCCTTTATAATAATAGCAGCATCTAGTGAGGACACTGAACACCTGTCTTCTCCAATATGAGGGAATTTTCTTTAGTTTGGATCTTTCAATTAAAAATACACTTGATTAATATTTTTCTATATGCTGCTAAGATCATGACTTTTTAAAGCCCAAAGGGAGATTAGAGAGCAGTCATAATTAATAAAGCCAAGTTGATGGAGCATGTTATTTTAATATGCTATTAAACAGCTTGAGAACCGTTGATGCGTTAAGAAAATGGATTGCCTACCCATTTAAGAGAAAAAGAATGACATCAAATAATAACGAGAGACCTTGACTCAAATAATGGTGCATAGAGAGTTTTTGGAGGCGCTGCGTCGTCGAGGATATAGCTCATTATCTACCAGTATTATCTTTGCTCTTTCCGATCCATGGTTCATTATTCTCCCTGAATTATCCTCTTTTCTACTTTTGTTCAAAACCTTATTTCGATACAATTTCACACTTGGAATATAGCTAAGCAATAGACTCGGATAAATCTTAGTCAGTCGAAGGAAATGGACATTACCTTGGTGAGAATATTAGAAGGAATAGTTGCAATAGAATATAAGAAAAACACAACCCAAATCACAGAAAAAGGTTTGCCTTGACAAAAACCATTGACTACACAGCCTTCTTTAAATTGCAAGGTACTGTACTGTATGTTAGAAGCCTTTGGTTTGTTTGTGTTGAGTAACAATGCACATTGAGTGTGTGGGTGAATGGCAGTAACAGCTGGTAATCACTGTCTACAGGACGATAACAGCTGCTGTATCCAACCACACATCACATTTTGCATTGATGTCACTCATCAAATCTAATAGCATAGCCATACAAATCACTGAAACCATAAAGTTTTTGGACTTCCTGTATTGAAGATAATGAGTGAATACAACATGGAGGGAATAGCTGCCATTTTTGGGGGGGCTCCTGACCAATTGTGCTTGTTTGTGTGTTTTGTTGTGCAACTACAGGCTTAAAATTCTAGATCACCTTTACCACACACACAGAGACTCATACAAAGCTCTCCTTTGCCCTACATTTCACAAAAAATGCTATAAATGTATCCTCCTGATTCCTGCTGTTCCGCTAACACAGACTGGAATATGTTCAGGGATTCATCCAATGATATTGAGGAGTTTACCAGATCAGTCACAGGCTTCAACTTCATAAGGTTAGAGGGCAGTATTCGGAAGTTTGGATCACTGACGTGCCCAAAGTAAACTGCCAGTTACTCAGGCCCAGAAGCTAGGATATGCATAGAATTGGTATTATTGGATGGAAAACACTCTGAAGTTTCTAAAACTGTTAAAATAATGTCTGTGACTATAACAGAACTGATATGGCAGGCAAAACCCGAGGAGAATCCTTCCGGATTGTTTTTGTTGAGGTCACCATCCATTGAAATGCTTGTCTATGGGATATTCAAAGGAAATCCTCCCAGATTGCAGTTCCTATGGCTTCCACTAGATGTCAACAGTCTTTAGAAAGGGTTTGAGGCTTGTTTTTTGAAAAATGAATTAGTAGTTGTAGTTTTTTAAGGTGGCTCTCATTTTGACTGTAGTCTTGTGGCGCTCATGGATGAGGGCGCGCACCTCGTTATTTATCTCCGGTATTGAACATACTACATTCCGTCTTAAATTGTATTGTTTATTTACATATTACGGTACCTGAGGATTGATTACAAATGTTGTTTGACTTGTTTGGACGAAGTTTATTGGTCACTTTTGGAATTCCTTTGTATGCATGTTGAACTAGTGGAACGGGTGGATTACACTCAGCCGCAAGTCTACCAGACGAGCTAAATGCCTTCTACACTCATTTTGAGGCAAGTAACACTGAACCATCCATGAGAGCACCAGATGTTCTGGACAACTGTGTGATTACGCTCTCTGTAGCCGATGTGAGTAAGACCTTTAAACAGGTTAACATTCCCAAGGCCAAAGGGCCAGAAAGATTACCAGGACGTGTACTCAGAGCATTTGCTGACCAGCTGGAAAGTGTCTCCACTAACATTTTCAATCTCTCCCTGACCTATTCTGTAATACCTACATATTTCAAGCAGACCACCATAGTCCCTGTGCCCAAGAAAGTCAAGGTAATCTGTCTAAATAACTATTGCACTCACACCTGTAGCCATGAGATTTTCTGAAAATCTGGTCATGGCTCACATCAGCGGCATCATCCCGGACACCCTGGACCCACTCCAATTCACATACTGCCCCCACAGATCCCCAGATGACTCCATCTCTATTGCAGTCCACACTCCCCTTTCCCACCGAGACAAAAGGAAAACCTACGTGAGAATGTTGTTCATTGACTACAGCTCAACACCATAGTTTTCAACACCATAGTGCCCTCCAAGCTCATAATTGAGCTAAGGAGCCTGGGACTGAACACCTCCCTCTGCAACTGGACCCTGGACTTCCTGACGGGCCACCCATTGGTGGTAAGGGTAGGCAACAACACATCCGCCGCGCTGACACTCAACACGGGGGCCCCTCTGGGATGCGTGCTTAGTCCCCTCCTGTGCTCCCTGTTCACCCACGACTGCATGGCCATGCATAATTACAACATTAGACCTGGCAGTGTTGTGCCAATACAAAAACCTCTCCCTCACCGTCAGTAAGACAAAGGAGCTGATCGTGGACTACATGAAATGGAGAGCCGAGCACGCCCTCATTCACATCGATGGGGATGTGGTGGAGCAAGTCGAAAGCTTCATGTTCCTTGGTCCACATAACTAAGGACCTAACATGGTTCAAACACACCAACACAATCGTGAAGAGGAAAAAACGCCTCTTCCCCCTCAGGAGGCTGAAAATTCTAAGTTCTACAGCTGCACCATTGAGGGCGTCTTGACTACGACCTCTATACCAGGTGGTGTCAGAGGCCATAAATATTGTTAAAGACTCTAGCCACCCAAATCATAAACTGTTCTCTCTTCTACCAAACGGAAAGCGATACCGGAGCACTGACTCTATTGCACTAGCTCTATGTACACTCTCTGGACTCTACCTACACACTCAGGCACTCATACACTCACACAGAAAACACACACACATACATACATACATGCATATTTAGGCCACTCACTCACACACAGACATGCTTTCACACTCTTTTACACTCTTCAAATACACTGCTGCTACTCTGTTTATTATCTATCCTGGTTGCCTAGTCACTATTTCCCCACCTGCATGTTGCCTACGTATTACCTCAACTACCTTGTACCCCTGCTAAGTTGAGGGTTCTGAATTCGAGTGATCGACTCAACGTGAAGCACTAAGGACTGTCATTTTAATTTTGAGATGGATAAGATAACAGTTGTAATGATGACTCGGAAAGGCGAGAAGAAGAGAGAGCGCACTGCCCCTAAGCTGTGAGGAGAGAATAAAGTGAGGGGAGGGTGCACTGCGAAACTAATTCAATATTTGTAAGAATCTATTGAGTCTAGGCAGGTTTTTTCTCACAGGAAATCTTATCTTTTCGTGTCCTCCTCTGACACCCGAAGATGAGGATGAAGAAGACTGGGTAAAGTGAGTGGGATATCCAACAGGGAACACATTTCTATTGGAGCCCAGTGAAGATATAGCATCCACTTAGCATTGAACAGAACGAATAGACAGTCCTTGCCCCAATCTTATTCTCATCAAGGGTGATGTGAAAGTATTAAACATGTAGTCTCTCTATTCCCTGTTCAATTCAATATGTATTCTAGATGGCATGGAACATGTGCGTTTTATTTTGACATTTTTTTATTTCACCTTTATTTAACCAGGTAGGCAAGTTGAGAGCAAGTTCTCATTTACAACTGCGAACTGGCCAAGATAAAGCAAAGCAGTTCGACACAAACAACAACACAGAGTTACACATGGAGTAAAACAAACATACAGTCAATAATACAGTTGAAAAATAAGTCTATATACAATGTGAGCAAATGAGGTGAGATAAGGGAGGTAAAGGCAAAAAAAGGCCACGGTGGCGAAGTAATTACAATATAGCAAGTAAACCACTGGAATGGTAGATTTGCAGTGGAAGAATGTGCAAAGTAGAGATAGAAATAATGGGGCACAAAGGAGCAAAATAAATAAATAAATACAGTAGGGGTGATCATTGTTCCAGAGGAGTGACTGTCGGAAACTGACTAATTGACTTGAGCACGTTTTAGTATGTTTATAACTATATAAGTGGTCTAGCAGTAGTGAGTAACATGTTATGGGTTAGATGGAATGATCTGGAGGCGAAGTAAAAAGGGGACCTGTCTCTGAGACAGAATATTTCCATACTGTAGGCGATAGAGCTAATAGTATAGATTGTGAACTATTGCCCTATAAGAATGTCTTATAGCTTCATTGTTATATATCATTATATTCTCTCCATATTTTGCATCATGATATTCACTTGAGTATGAATGGGTTGCTTATTTTCAAATAGCTCTTTGTATATGAGTAATTAACAATAAACTGGATAATTAAAAATGAACTGAGTCAAGGAGCAGGGATGTATACTCCCTACTGATAAGAAGAGAGGGAGATGTGTGGAGGAGTGCCAAAGGTTCTGGACTCGGGCTGGGATGATAACACCACCTGCTTAGCCACAGATATTCATTGTACATCGTAGAACCAGGAGGGGGGAGGGCGTGTTTGGCAAAATAAAGGGCAAGTGTGGATGATATGGCGTGGGAACACCTTTTGTAACCTGCAGCCCGATGGGGGAAAGTCTGGGTACAAGCATGAGGAGGTGTGCATAGCCTTCATTGTTGTGGACACCAGCAGAACAGTGTCCCTAAGGTAGAGAGTCAGGGAGTGTGGGAGCCATCATGTTATCGAACTTCAGTATTTGCCATATATGATTATGCATAGCTTAATGTGTTACTAATACTTGTCATATTTAATGTATTCTTTTGCTTTTCAAGTCTTTTTCTTTCACTTTCTCAGGAACCCGAAAGAGGAAAAGAAAGTCAAAAATCTCCTGCTGAAATGTCATTATCAGTTCTAAAATAGGAGGGGGAATAAGAGTCTGCATAGTATGATTATCAGTTATACAATAGGAGGGGGAATAAGAGTCTGCATAGTATGATTATCAGTTATACAATAGGAGGGGGAATAAGAGTCTGCATAGTATGATTATCAGTTATACAATAGGAGGGGGAATAAGAGTCTGCATAGTATGATTGTCAGTTATACAATAGGAGGGGGAATAAGAGTCTGCATAGTATGATTATCAGTTGTACAATAGGAGGGGGAATAAGAGTGCATAGTATGATTATCAGTTATACAATAGGAGGGGGAATAAGAGTCTGCATAGTATGATTATCAGTTATACAATAGGAGGGGGAATAAGAGTCTGCATAGTATGATTATCAGTTGTAAAATAGGAGGGGGAATAAGAGTCTGCATAGTATGATTATCAGTTATACAATAGGAGGGGGAATAAGAGTCTGCATAGTATGATTATCAGTTGTAAAATAGGAGCCGGAATAAGAGTCTGCATAGTATGATTATCAGTTATACAATAGGAGGGGGAATAAGAGTCTGCATGGTGTGATTATCAGTTATACAATAGGAGGGGGAATAAGAGTCTGCATAGTATGATTATCAGTTGTACAATAGGAGGGGGAATAAGAGTCTGCATAGTATGATTATCAGTTGTACAATAGGAGGGGGAATAAGAGTCTGCATAGTATGATTATCAGTTATACAATAGGAGGGGGAATAAGAGTCTGCATAGTATGATTATCAGTTATACAATAGGAGAGGGAATAAGAGTCTGCATAGTATGATTATCAGTTGTACAATAGCAGGGGGGAAAAGAGTCTGCATAGTATGATTATCAGTTATACAATAGGAGGGGGAATAAGAGTCTGCATAGTATGATTATCAGTTATACAATAGGAGGGGGAATAAGAGTCTGCATAGTATGATTATCAGTTATACAATAGGAGGGGGAATAAGAGTCTGCATAGTATGATTATCAGTTGTACAATAGGAGGGTGTCACGCCCTGGTCGAAGTATTTTGTGTTTTTCTTTATTTTTTGGTCAGGCCAGGGTGTGACATGGGTTTTTGTATGTGGTGTGTAGCTTAGTGGGATTGTAGCTTAGTGGGGTGTTCTGGGAGAGTCTATGGCTGTCTGAAGTGGTTCTCAATCAGAGGCAGGTGTTTACCGTTGTCTCTGATTGGGAACCATATTTAGGCAGCCATATTCTTTGGTTGTATTGTGGGTGATTGTCCTGTGTGTCTTGATGTCCTTGTTAGAGGTTTGTAGACACATGTATAGGCTGTTTTCGGTTTTCGTTTCGTTTATTGTTTTGTTGAGTTTGTGTGTTGATTCGTGTTAAGTTGTTTTATTAAACATGGATCGAAATCTACACGCTGCAGTTTGGTCCGACTCTCCTTCACCAGTAGAAAGCCGTTACAGAATCACCCACCACAGGACCAAGCAGCGTGTCAACAGGCAGGAGCCACAGGAGAAGCAACAGGTGCAGCAGGAGCAACAGCAGCAGCAGCAAAGGCAGCAGCAGGAGAAGCAACAGAAGCAGCAGCAGCAGTGGGAGAGGCTGCACTCTTTGGATAAATGGACTTGGGAGGAGATCCTTGACGGAAAAGGACCCTGGGCAGAGCCATGGATGGAATTGGAGCTGTCGGCGAAGCAGAGTGCTGAGTCTGAGAGTGTGGAGGATGTAGTGGACAGAGTAGAAAGAAAGCTGTTGGCGTGGCATAGTATGCACGGCATACCAGTGCCAGCACCACGCATCAGGCCTATAGTGCATCCCGCCTGTCCAGCGCTGCCGGAGCCTCCCGCCTGTCCGGCGCCACTGCCGGAGCCTCCCGCCTGTCCGGCGCCGCTGCCGGAGCCTCCCGCCTGTCCGGCGCCGCTGCCGGAGCGTCCCGCCTGTCCGGCGCCGCTGCCGGAACCTCCCGCCTGTCCGGCGCCGCTGCCGGAGCGTCCCGCCTGTCCGGCGCCGCTGCCGGAGCTTCCCGCCTGTCCGGCGCTGTCAGAGCTACCGCCCCTCATGCCAGAGGCGCCAGAGCCCCTCATTCCAGAGGCACCAGTACTCCTCAGTCCAGCGCTGCCAGAGCCTTTTTCTCCAGTCTGCCCAGCGCCGTCTGAGCTACCCGTCTGCCCAGCGCCGCCAGTACCGCCAGTCTGCCCACCGCCGCCAGTCTGCCCTGTGCCACCTCCACACTCCAGTCCTCCGGTAGCAGCTCCCCGCACCAGGCTTCCTGTGCGTGTCCTCGATCCAGTACCACCAGTTCCAGCACCACGCACCAGGCCTTCAGTGCGCCTCGCCTGTTCAGCGCAGCCAGCGCTTTTCTCCTCTCCTGCGCTGTTGGAGTCTCCCGCCTGTTTAGCGCAGCCAGAGCCTTTCTCCTCTACAGCGCTGCCGGAGTCTCCCGCCTGTTCAGCGCAGCCAGAGCTGTCAGTCTACATGGAGCAGCCAGAGCTGCCAGTCGGCAAGGAGCAGCCAGAGCTGTCAGTCAACATGAAGCAGCCAGAGCTGTCAGTCTGCAAGGAGCTGTCAGTCTGCAAGGAGCTGCCAGTCTGCAAGGAGCTGCCAGTCTGCAAGGAGCTGCCAGTCTGCATGGAGCAGCCAGTCTGCAAGGAGCAGCCAGAGCTGTCAGTCAACATGAAGCAGCCAGAGCTGTCAGTCTGCAAGGAGCTGCCAGTCTGCATGGAGCAGCTAGTCTGCAAGGAGCAGCCAGAGCTGTCAGTCAACATGAAGCAGCCAGAGCTGTCAGTCTGCAAGGAGCTGCCAGTCTGCAAGGAGCTGCCAGTCTGCAAGGAGCTGCCAGTCTGCAAGGAGATGTCAGTCTGCAAGGAGCTGTCAGTCTGCAAGGAGCCGCTAGTCTGCCCAGCGCCGCCAGTGCTCCCAGTCTGCTCAGCGCCGCCAGTCTGCCCAGCGTCGCCAGTCTGCCCAGCGCCGCCAGTCTGCCCAGCACCGCCAGTCTGCCCAGCGCCGCCAGTCTGCCCAGCGCCGCCAGTCTGCCCAGCGCCGCCAGTCTGTCAGGATCAGTTAGATCCATCAGTCAGCCAGGATCCGCCAGAAGTGCCAGTCGGCCAGGATCTGCCAGTAGTGCCAGTCGGCCAGGATCTGCCAGTCGGCCAGGATCTGCCAGTCGGCCAGGATCCGCCAGTGTGCCAGGATCCGCCAGTCAGCAAGGATCCGCCAGTCTGCCAGGATCCGCCAGTCAGCCAGGATCTGCCAGATCCGCCAGTCAGCCAGGATCCGCCAGTCAGCCAGGATCTGCCAGAACCGCTAGTCAGCCAGGATCCGCCAGTCAGCCAGGATCTGCCAGAACCGCTAGTCAGCCAGGATCCGCCAGTCAGCCAGGATCCGCCAGTCAGCCAGGATCTGCCAGATCCGCTTGTCAGCCAGGATACGTCAGTCAGCCAGGATCCGCCAGTCAGCCAGGATCTGCCAGATCCGCCAGTCAGCCAGGATCTGCCAGTCAGCCAGGATCTGCCAGAACCGCTAGTCAGCCAGGATCCGCCAGTCAGCCAGGATCCGCCAGTCAGCCAGGATCTGCCAGATCCGCCAGTCAGCCAGGATCTGCCAGATCCGCCAGTCAGCCAGGATCTGCCAGTCAGCCAGGATCTGCCAGAACCGCTAGTCAGCCAGGATCCGCTAGTCAGCCAGGATCCGCCAGTCAGCCAGGATCCGCCAGTCAGCCAGGATCCGCCAGTCAGCCAGGATCTGCCAGAACCGCTAGTCAGCCAGGATCCGCCAGTCAGCCAGGATCTGCCAGTCAGCCAGGATCTGCCGGAACCACCAGCCAGCCAGGATCTGGTAGATCCATCAACCTGCCTGAGCTTCCTCTCACTCCTGAGCTTCCTCTCACTCCTGAGCTTCCTCTCACTCCTGGCTTCCTCTCACTCCTGAGCTTCCTCTCACTCCTGAGCTTTCTCTCACTCTCGAGCTTTCTCTCACTCTCGAGCTTTCTCTCACTCTCGAGCTTTCTCTCACTCTCGAGCTTTCTCTCACTCCCGAGCTTCCCCTCAGTCCCGAGCTGTCCTTCAGTCCCAATCTGCTCCTCAGTCCAGTGGGGTTCTGGGTGAGGACTACTAGGCCATGGTCGGCGGCGAGGGTGGACTATCCAGGGACGCGAGGAAGAGGGACTAAGACAGTGTTTGAGTGGGGTCCGCGTCCCGCACCGGAGCCGCCACCATGGACAGACGCCCACCCGGACCCTCCCTGTTGTTTTGAGGTGCGTTCGGGAGTCCGCACCTTGGGGGGTTCTGTCACGCCCTGGTCGAAGTATTTTGTGTTTTTCTTTATGTTTTGGTCAGGCCAGGGTGTGACATGGGTTTTTGTATGTGGTGTGTAGCTTAGTGGGATTGTAGCTTAGTGGGGTGTTCTGGGAGAGTCTATGGCTGTCTGAAGTGGTTCTCAATCAGAGGCAGGTGTTTACCGTTGTCTCTGATTGGGAACCATATTTAGGCAGCCATATTCTTTGGTTGTATTGTGGGTGATTGTCCTGTGTGTCTTGATGTCCTTGTTAGAGGTTCGTAGACACATGTATAGGCTGTTTTCGGTTTTCGTTTCGTTTATTGTTTTGTTGAGTTTGTGTGTTGATTCGTGTTAAGTTGTTTTATTAAACATGGATCGAAATCTACACGCTGCAGTTTGGTCCGACTCTCCTTCACCAGTAGAAAGCCGTTACAGAGGGGGAATAAGAGTCTGCATAGTATGATTATCAGTTATACAATAGGAGGGGGAATAAGAGTCTGCATAGTATGATTATCAGGTATACAATAGGAGGGGGAATAAGAGTCTGCATAGTATGATTATCAGTTGAACAATAGGAGGGGGAATAAGAGTCTGCATAGTATGATTATCAGTTATACAATAGGAGGGGGAATAAGAGTCTGCATGGTGTGATTATCAGTTATACAATAGGAGGGGGAATAAGAGTCTGCATAGTATGATTATCAGTTGTACAATAGGAGGGGGAATAAGAGTCTGCATAGTATGATTATCTGTTATACAATAGGAGGGGGAATAAGAGTCTGCATAGTATGATTATCAGTTGTAAAATAGGAGGAGGAATAAGAGTATGCATAGTATGATTATTAGTTATACAATAGGAGGGGGAATAAGAGTCTGCATAGTATGATTATCAGTTATACAATAGGAGGGGGAATAAGAGTCTGCATGGTGTGATTATCAGTTATACAATAGGAGGGAGAATAAGAGTCTGCATAGTATGATTATCAGTTATACAATAGGAGGGGGAATAAGAGTCTGCATAGTATGATTATCAGTTGTAAAATAGGGGGGAATAAGAGTCTGCATAGTATGATTATCAGTTATACAATAGGAGGGGGAATAAGAGTCTGCATAGTATGATTATCAGTTGTAGGGGAATAAGAATAGTATGATTATCAGTTATACAATAGGAGGGGAATAAGAGTCTGCATGGTGTGATTATCAGTTATACAATAGGAGGGAGAATAAGAGTCTGCATAGTATGATTATCAGTTATACAATAGGAGGGGGAATAAGAGTCTGCATAGTATGATTATCAGTTGTAAAATAGGAGGGGGAATAAGAGTCTGCATAGTATGATTATCAGTTATACAATAGGAGGGGGAATAAGAGTCTGCATAGTATGATTATCAGTTGTAAAATAGGAGGGGGAATAAGAGTCTGCATAGTATGATTATCAGTTGTACAATAGGAGGGGGAATAAGAGTCTGCATAGTATGATTATCAGTTATACAATAGGAGGAGGGAATAAGAGTCTGCATAGTATGATTATCAGTTTTACAATAGGAGGGGGAATAAGAGTCTGCATAGTATGATTATCAGTTGTACAATAGGAGGGGGAATAAGAGTCTGCATAGTAGTATTATCTGTTATACAATAGGAGGGGGAATAAGAGTCTGCATAGTATGATTATCAGTTGTACAATAGGAGGGGGAATAAGAGTCTGCATAGTATGATTATCAGTTATACAATAGGAGGGGGAATAAGAGTCTGCATAGTATGATTATCAGTTTTACAATAGGAGGGGGAATAAGAGTCTGCATAGTATGATTATCAGTTGTACAATAGGAGGGGGAATAAGAGTCTGCATAGTAGTATTATCTGTTATACAATAGGAGGGGGAATAAGAGTCTGCATAGTATGATTATCAGTTGTAAAACAGGAGGAGGAATAAGAGTCTGCATAGTATGATTATCAGTTATACAATATGAGGGGGAATAACAGTCTGCATAGTATGATTATCAGTTGTAAAATAGGAGGGGGAATAAGAGTCTGCATAGTATGATTATCAGTTATACAATAGGAGGGGGAATAAGAGTCTGCATGGTGTGATTATCAGTTATACAATAGGAGGGGGAATAAGAGTCTGCATAGTATGATTATCAGTTATACAATAGGAGGGGGAATAAGAGTCTGCATAGTATGATTATCAGTTATACAATAGGAGGGGGAATAAGAGTCTGCATAGTATGATTATCAGTTGTAAAATAGCAGGGGGAATAAGAGTCTGCATAGTATGATTATCAGTTATACAATAGGAGGGGGAATAAGAGTCTGCATAGTATGATTGTCAGTTATACAATAGGAGGGGGAATAAGAGTCTGCATGGTGTGATTATCAGTTATACAATAGGAGGGGGAATAAGAGTCTGCATAGTATGATTATCAGTTGTAAAATAGGAGGGGGAATAAGAGTCTGCATAGTATGATTATCAGTTTTAAAATAGGAGGGGGAATAAGAGTCTGCATAGTATGATTATCAGTTATACAATAGGAGGGGGAATAAGAGTCTGCATAGTATGATTATCAGTTATACAATAGGAGGGGAATAAGAGTCTGCATAGTATGATTATCAGTTATACAATAGGAGGGGGAATAAGAGTCTGCATAGTATGATTATCAGTTGTAAAATAGGAGGGGAATAAGAGTCTGCATAGTAGCATTATCAGTTATACAATAGGAGGGGGAATAAGAGTCTGCATAGTATGATTATCAGTTGTAAAATAGGAGGGGGAATAAGAGTCTGCATAGTATGATTAGCTGTTATACAATAGGAGAGGGAATAAGAGTCTGCATAGTATGATTATCAGTTGTAAAATAGGAGGAGGAATAAGAGTCTGCATAGTATGATTATCAGTTATACAATAGGAGGGGGAATAAGAGTCTGCATGGTGTGATTATCAGTTATACAATAGGAGGGGGAATAAGAGTCTGAATAGTATGATTATCAGTTATACAATAGGAGGGGGAATAAGAGTCTGCATAGTATGATTATCAGTTGTAAAATAGGAGGGGGAATAAGAGTCTGCATAGTATGATTATCAGTTATACAATAGGAGGGGGAATAAGAGTCTGCATAGTATGATTATCAGTTGTAAAATAGGAGGGGGAATAAGAGTCTGCATAGTATGATTATCAGTTATACAATAGGAGAGGGAATAAGAGTCTGCATAGTATGATTATCAGTTGTACAATAGGAGGGGGAATAAGAGTCTGCATAGTATGATTATCAGTTATACAATAGGAGGGGAATAAGAGTCTGCATAGTATGATTATCAGTTATACAATAGGAGGGGGAATAAGAGTCTGCATAGTATGATTATCAGTTGTAAAATAGGAGGGGAATAAGAGTCTGCATAGTATGATTATCAGTTATACAATAGGAGGGGAATAAGAGTCTGCATAGTATGATTATCAGTTATACAATAGGAGGGGGAATAAGAGTCTGCATAGTATGATTATCAGTTATACAATAGGAGGGGGGAGTCTGCATAGTATGATTATCAGGTAAAATAAGAGTCTGCATAGTATGATTATCAGTTATAAAATAGGAGGGGGAATAAGAGTCTGCATAGTATGATTATCAGTTATACAATAGGAGGGGGAATAAGAGTCTGCATAGTATGATTATCAGTTGTAAAATAGGAGGGGAATAAGAGTCTGCATAGTATGATTATCAGTTATACAATAGGAGGGGAATAAGAGTCTGCATGGTGTGATTATGTTATACAATAGGAGGGGGAATAAGAGTCTATAGTATGATTATCAGTTATACAATAGGAGGGGGAATAAGAGTCTGCATAGTATGATTATCAGTTATACAATAGGAGGGGGAATAAGAGTCTGCATAGTATGATTATCAGTTGTAAAATAGGAGGGGGAATAAGAGTCTGCATAGTATGATTATCAGTTATACAATAGGAGAGGGAATAAGAGTCTGCATAGTATGATTATCAGTTGTACAATAGGAGGGGGAATAAGAGTCTGCATAGTATGATTATCAGTTATACAATAGGAGGGGGAATAAGAGTTTGCATAGTATGATTATCAGTTATACAATAGGAGGGGGAATAAGAGTCTGCATAGTATGATTATCAGTTGTAAAATAGGAGGGGGAATAAGAGTCTGCATAGTATGATTATCAGTTATACAATAGGAGGGGGAATAAGAGTCTGCATAGTATGATTATCAGTTATACAATAGGAGGAATACGAGTCTGCATAGTATGATTATCAGTTGTAAAATAGGAGGGGGAATAAGAGTCTGCATAGTATGATTATCAGTTGTAAAATAGGAGGGGGAATAAGAGTCTGCATAGTATGATTATCAGTTATACAATAGGAGGGGGAATAAGAGTCTGCATAGTATGATTATCAGTTATACAATAGGAGGGGGAATAAGAGTCTGCATAGTATGATTATCAGTTGTAAAATAGGAGGGGGAATAAGAGTCTGCATAGTATGATTATCAGTTATACAATAGGAGAGGGAATAAGAGTCTGCATAGTATGATTATCAGTTATACAATAGGAGGGGGAATAAGAGTCTGCATAGTATGATTATCAGTTATACAATAGGAGGGGGAATAAGAGTCTGCATAGTATGATTATCAGTTATACAATAGGAGGGGGAATAAGAGTCTGCATAGTATGATTATTAGTTATACAATAGGAGGGGGAATAAGAGTCTGCATAGTATGATTATCAGTTGTAAAATAGGAGGGGGAGTAAGATTCTGCATAGTAGCATTATCAGTTATACAATAGGAGGGGGAATAAGAGTCTGCATAGTATGATTATCAGCTGTAAAATAGGAGGGGGAATGAGAGTCTGCATAGTATGATTAGCTGTTATACAATAGGAGAGGGAATAAGAGTCTGCATAGTATGATTATCAGTTGTAAAATAGGAGGAGGAATAAGAGTCTGCATAGTATGATTATCAGTTATACAATAGGAGGGGGAATAAGAGTCTGCATGGTGTGATTATCAGTTATACAATAGGAGGGGGAATAAGAGTCTGAATAGTATGATTATCAGTTATACAATAGGAGGGGGAATAAGAGTCTGCATAGTATGATTATCAGTTGTAAAATAGGAGGGGAATAAGAGTCTGCATAGTATGATTATCAGTTATACAATAGGAGGGGAATAAGAGTCTGCATAGTATGATTATCAGTTGTAAAATAGGAGGGGAATAAGAGTCTGCATAGTATGATTATCAGTTATACAATAGGAGAGGGAATAAGAGTCTGCATAGTATGATTATCAGTTGTACAATAGGAGGGGAATAAGAGTCTGCATAGTATGATTATCAGTTATACAATAGGAGGGGGAATAAGAGTCTGCATAGTATGATTATCAGTTATACAATAGGAGGGGGAATAAGAGTCTGCATAGTATGATTATCAGTTGTAAAATAGGAGGGGGAATAAGAGTCTGCATAGTATGATTATCAGTTATACAATAGGAGGGGGAATAAGAGTCTGCATGGTGTGATTATCAGTTATACAATAGGAGGGGGAATAAGAGTCTGCATAGTATGATTATCAGTTGTAAAATAGGAGGGGGAATAAGAGTCTGCATAGTATGATTATCAGTTGTAAAATAGGAGGGGGAATAAGAGTCTGCATAGTATGATTATCAGTTATACAATAGGAGGGGGAATAAGAGTCTGCATAGTATGATTATCAGTTATACAATAGGAGGGGGAATAAGAGTCTGCATAGTATGATTATCAGTTGTAAAATAGGAGGGGGAATAAGAGTCTGCATAGTATGATTATCAGTTATACAATAGGAGGGGGGATAAGAGTCTGCATAGTATGATTATCAGTTGTAAAATAGGAGGGGGAATAAGAGTCTGCATAGTATGATTATCAGTTATACAATAGGAGAGGGAATAAGAGTCTGCATAGTATGATTATCAGTTATACAATAGGAGAGGGAATAAGAGTCTGCATAGTATGATTATCAGTTATACAATAGGAGGGGGAATAAGAGTCTGCATAGTATGATTATCAGTTATACAATAGGAGGGGGAATAAGAGTCTGCATAGTATGATTATCAGTTATACAATAGGAGGGGGAATAAGAGTCTGCATAGTATGATTATCAGTTGTACAATAGGAGGGGGAATAAGAGTCTGCATAGTATGATTATCTGTTATACAATAGGAGGGGGAATAAGAGTCTGCATAGTATGATTATCAGTTGTAAAATAGGAGGAGGAATAAGATTCTGCATAGTATGATTATCAGTTATACAATATGAGGGGGAATAACAGTCTGCATAGTATGATTATCAGTTGTAAAATAGGAGGGGGAATAAGAGTCTGCATAGTATGGTTATCAGTTATACAATAGGAGGGGGAATAAGAGTCTGCATGGTGTGATTATCAGTTATACAATAGGAGGGGGAATAAGAGTCTGCATAGTATGATTATCAGTTATACAATAGGAGGGGGAATAAGAGTCTGCATAGTATGATTATCAGTTATACAATAGGAGGGGGAATAAGAGTCTGCATAGTATGATTATCAGTTGTAAAATAGGAGGGGGAATAAGAGTCTGCATAGTATGATTATCAGTTATACAATAGGAGGGGGAATAAGAATCTGCATAGTATGATTATCAGTTATACAATAGGAGGGGGAATAAGAGTCTGCATGGTGTGATTATCAGTTATACAATAGGAGGGGGAATAAGAGTATGCATAGTATGATTATCAGTTGTAAAATAGGAGGGGGAATAAGAGTCTGCATAGTATGATTATCAGTTGTAAAATAGGAGGGGGAATAAGAGTCTGCCTAGTATGATTATCAGTTATACAATAGGAGGGGGAATAAGAGTCTGCATAGTATGATTATCAGTTATACAATAGGAGGGGGAATAAGAGTCTGCATAGTATGATTATTAGTTATACAATAGGAGGGGGAATAAGAGTCTGCATAGTATGATTATCAGTTGTAAAATAGGAGGGGGAATAAGATTCTGCATAGTATCATTATCAGTTATACAATAGGAGGGGGAATAAGAGTCTGCATAGTATGATTATCAGCTGTAAAATAGGAGGGGGAATAAAAGTCTGCATAGTATGATTAGCTGTTATACAATAGGAGAGGGAATAAGAGTCTGCATAGTATGATTATCAGTTGTAAAATAGGAGGAGGAATAAGAGTCTGCATAGTATGATTATCAGTTATACAATAGGAGGGGGAATAAGAGTCTGCATGGTGTGATTATCAGTTATACAATAGGAGGGGGAATAAGAGTCTGCATAGTATGATTATCAGTTATACAATAGGAGGGGGAATAAGAGTCTGCATAGTATGATTATCAGTTATACAATAGGAGGGGGAATAAGAGTCTGCATAGTATGATTATCAGTTGTAAAATAGGAGGGGAATAAGAGTCTGCATAGTATGATTATCAGTTATACAATAGGAGGGGAATAAGAGTCTGCATAGTATGATTATCAGTTATACAATAGGAGGGGAATAAGAGTCTGCATGGTGTGATTATCAGTTATACAATAGGAGGGGGAATAAGAGTCTGCATAGTATGATTATCAGTTGTAAAATAGGAGGGGGAATAAGAGTCTGCATAGTATGATTATCAGTTATACAATAGGAGGGGAATAAGAGTCTGCATAGTATGATTATCAGTTGTACAATAGGAGGGGAATAAGAGTCTGCATAGTATGATTATCAGTTGTACAATAGGAGGGGGAATAAGAGTCTGCATAGTATGATTATCAGTTATACAATAGGAGGGGAATAAGAGTCTGCATAGTATGATTATCAGTTATACAATAGGAGGGGGAATAAGAGTCTGCATAGTATGATTATCAGTTGTACAATAGGAGGGGGAATAAGAGTCTGCATAGTATGATTATCAGTTGTACAATAGGAGGGGGAATAAGAGTCTGCATAGTATGATTATCAGTTGTACAATAGGAGGGGGAATAAGAGTCTGCATAGTATGATTATCAGTTGTGTTTGATCGTAGCTAGCTACATAGCTAGCTACATAGCCGTCTTTGTTTCAAAGATAATTGTGTAGTCTAGAGCGATTTTCTAGGTTAGCTAGCCAGCTATTGTCGTTCTCCTAACGCAACGTAACGTAACCAACACTGCTAGCTAGCCAGCTAGCTCCCGATAAGCAGCACTGTAGAAACTTCACACTCAACGGTACGACTTGATTAGGGTAGTGTCAACAACGCAGCTAGCCTACCCCAGCAGTACTCTATCATTTTAATCATTTTAGTCAATTAGATTCTTGCTACGTAAGCTTAACTTTCTGAACATTCGAGACGTGTAGTCCACTTGTCATTCCAATCTCCTCTGCATTAGCGTAGCCTCTTCTCTAGCCTGTCAACTATGTGTCTGTCTATCCCTGTTCTCTCCTCTCTGCACAGACCATACAAACGCTCCACACCGCATGGCCGCAGCCACCCTAATCTGGTGGTCCCAGCGCGACGACCCACGTGGAGTTCCAGGTCTCCGGTAGCCTCTGGAACTGCCGATCTGCGGCCAACAAGGCAGAGTTCATCTCAGCCTATGCCTCCCTCCAGTCCCTCGACTTCTTGGCTCTGACGGAAACATGGATCACCACAGACAACACCGCTACTCTTACTGCTCTCTCTTCGTCCGCCCACGTGCTCTCGCACACCCGAGAGCTTCTGGTCAGCGGGGTGGTGGCACCGGGATCCTCATCTCTCCCAAGTGGTCATTCTCTCTTTCTCCCTTACCCATCTGTCTATCGCCTCCTTTGAATTCCATGCTGTCACAGTTACCAGCCCTTTCAAGCTTAACATCCTTATCATTTATCGCCCTCCAGGTTCCCTCGGAGAGTTCATCAATGAGCTTGATGCCTTGATAAGCTCCTTTCCTGAGGACGGCTCACCTCTCACAGTTCTGGGCGACTTTAACCTCCCCACGTCTACCTTTGACTCATTCCTCTCTGCCTCCTTCTTTCCACTCCTCTCCTCTTTTGACCTCACCCTCTCACCTTCCCCCTACTCACAAGGCAGGCAATACGCTCGACCTCATCTTTACTAGATGCTGTTCCTCCACTAACCTCATTGCAACTCCCCTCCAAGTCTCCGACCACTACCTTGTATCCTTTTCCCTCTCGCTCTCATCCAACACTTCCCACACTGCCCCTACTCGGATGGTATCGCGCCGTCCCAACCTTCGCTCTCTCCCCCGCTACTCTCTCCTCTTCCATCCTATCATCTCTTCCCTCTGCTCAAACCTTCTCCAACCTATCTCCTGATTCTGCCTCCTCAACCCTCCTCTCCTCCCTTTCTGCATCCTTTGACTCTCTATGTCCCCTATCCTCCAGGCCGGCTCGGTCCTCCCCTCCCGCTCCGTGGCTCGACGACTCATTGCGAGCTCACAGAACAGGGCTCCGGGCAGCCGAGCGGAAATGGAGGAAAACTCGCCTCCCTGCGGACCTGGCATCCTTTCACTCCCTCCTCTCTACATTTTCCTCCTCTGTCTCTGCTGCTAAAGCCACTTTCTACCACTCTAAATTCCAAGCATCTGCCTCTAACGCTAGGAAGCTCTTTGCCACCTTCTCCTCCCTCTTGAATCCTCCTCCCCCTCCCCCCTCCCTCTCTGCAGATGACTTCGTCAACCATTTTGAAAAGAAGGTCGACGACATCCGATCCTCGTTTGCTAAGTCAAACGACACCGCTGGTTCTGCTCACACTGCCCTACCCTGTGCTCTGACCTCTTTCTCCCCTCTCTCTCCAGATGACATCTCGCGTCTTGTGACGGCCGGCCGCCCAACAACCTGCCCGCTTGACCCTATCCCCTCCCTCTCTTCTCCAGACCATCTCCGGTGACCTTCTCCCCTTACCTCACCTCGCTCATCAACTCATCCCTGACCGCTGGCTACGTCCCTCCCGTCTTCAAGAGAGCGAGAGTTGCACCCCTTCTGAAAAAACCTACACTCGATCCCTCCGATGTCAACAACTACAGACCAGTATCCCTTCTTTCTTTTCTCTCCAAAACTCTTGAACGTGCCGTCCTTGGCCAGCTCTCCGCTATCTCTCTCAGAATGACCTTCTTGATCCAAATCAGTCAGGTTTCAAGACTAGTCATTCAACTGAGACTGCTCTTCTCTGTATCACGGAGGCGCTCCGCACTGCTAAAGCTAACTCTCTCTCCTCTGCTCTCATCCTTCTAGACCTATCGGCTGCCTTCGATACTGTGAACCATCAGATCCTCCTCTCCACCCTCTCCGAGTTGGGCATCTCCGGCGCGGCCCACGCTTGGATTGCGTCCTACCTGACAGGTCGCTCCTACCAGGTGGCGTGGCGAGAATCCGTCTCCTCACCACGTGCTCTCACCACTTGTGTCCCCCAGGGCTCTGTTCTAGGCCCTCTCCTATTCTCGCTATACACCAAGTCACTTGGCTCTGTCATAACCTCACATGGTCTCTCCTATCATTGCTATGCAGACGACACACAATTAATCTTCTCCTTTCCCCTTCTGACGACCAGGTGGCGAATCGCATCTCTGCATGTCTGGCAGACATATCAGTGTGGATGACGGATCATCACCTCAAGCTGAACCTCGGCAAGACGGAGCTACTCTTCCTCCCGGGGAAGGACTGCCCGTTCCATGATCTCGCCATCACGGTTGACAACTCCATTGTGTCCTCGTCCCAGAGCGCTAAGAACCTTGGCGTGATCCTGGACAACACCCTGTCGTTCTCAAATAACATCAAGGCGGTGGCCCGTTCCTGTAGGTTCATGCTCTACAACATCCGCAGAGTTCGACCCTGCCTCACACAGGAAGCGGTGCAGGTCCTAATCCAGGCACTTGTCATCTCCCGTCTGGATTACTGCAACTCGCTGTTGGCTGGGCTCCCTGCCTGTGCCATTAAACCCCTACAACTCATCCAGAACCCCGCTGCCTGTCTGGTGTTCAACTTTCCCAAGTTCTCTCACGTCACCCCGCTCCTCCGCTCTCTCCACTGGCTTCCAGTTGAAGCTCGCATCCGCTACAAGACCATGGTGCTTGCCTACGGAGCTGTGAGGGGAACGGCACCTCACTACCTCCAGGCTCTGATCAGGCCCTACACCCAAACAAGGGCACTGCGTTCATCCACCTCTGGCCTGCTCGCCTCCCTACCACTGAGGAAGTACAGTTCCCGCTCAGCCCAGTCAAAACTGTTCGCTGCTCTGGCCCCCCAATGGTGGAACAAACTCCCTCACGACGCCAGGACAGCGGAGTCAATCACCACCTTCCGGAGACACCTGAAACCCCACCTCTTTAAGGAATACCTAGGATAGGATAAAGTAATCCTTCTCCCCCCTTAAAAGACCTAGATGCACTATTGTAAAGTGGCTGTTCCACTGGATGTCATAAGGTGAAAGCACCAATTTGTAAGTCGCTCTGGATAAGAGCGTCTGCTAAATGACTTAAATGTAAATGTAATGTAAATGTACAATAGGAGGGGGAATAAAAGTCTGCATAGTATGATTATCAGTTATACAATAGGAGGGGGAATAAGAGTCTGCATAGTATGATTATCAGTTATACAATAGGAGGGGAATAAGAGTCTGCATAGTATGATTATCAGTTGTACAATAGGAGGGGAATAAGAGTCTGCATAGTATGATTATCAGTTATACAATAGGAGGAATAAGAGTCTGCATAGTATGATTATCAGTTATACAATAGGAGGGGGGAATAAGAGTCTGCATAGTATGATTATCAGTTATACAATAGGAGGGGAATAAGAGTCTGCATAGTATGACTATCAGTTGTAAAATAGGAGGGGGAATAAGAGTCTGCATAGTATGATTATCAGTTATACAATAGGAGGGGGAATAAGAGTCTGCATAGTATGATTATCAGTTGTAAAATAGGAGGGGGAATAAGAGTCTGCATAGTATGATTATCAGTTATACAATAGGAGGGGGAATAAGAGTCTGCATGGTGTGATTATCAGTTATACAATAGGAGGGGGAATAAGAGTCTGCATAGTATGATTATCAGTTGTACAATAGAAGGGGGAATAAGAGTCTGCATAGTGTGATTATAAGTCAGAGGCCACAATCTCGGAGGTGTAAACATACAAATCAACCGAGTATTAATCATGTCTTCTTTCTGTTCATTTATAAGTAATTTCAAAGTTTACATAATGCTAAACAGTATGGAGTTACTATTCTTAAAGGAGGGACTGTTGAGTTCCAGCTTGAAATATACTTATTCATGTTACCATACTAGAACTTATTGGTGACCTTACATCTATCTATAAGGAAGTATGTATTGGGGTCATTGGAGGGTGGATAAGAACTAGGTGTACAGAAAGTTCCTGAGTGAGGAAGGGGGAGTGCAGAAAGTTTACATTCTGTCAAAATCCTAAGGAAGGAGGCACCAGTCTGGTTTCAGTCACTGATAAGGTATGACAGTCATGGGTTAGAGAGGAGCGAGCAATTTGGCCCAGGTCAAATGAAGTGAAAAGGGACAGTCCTATCACATACACATACTTCCATGCCCACGAAAGTTCTAGCATGAGGCAGGACCATGACTACACGAGTGAGAGGAACCAATAATGTTCCTGATTCAGCAACAGAGATGTATTGGCTGTCTAGATGTGCAAGGAGTTGTCTCCACCCAGTAGGATGGCATAAATATATGTGCTTGTGAAAACATGTCTTTGTCTGTACAGCTGTATGACCCGGTGGGTGAGTTTTTTTTCTAGTTGTCCGTCAGTGATTACTCTGTTTGATCAGAACTGTTTGATCAACACCTCATTATTGTTATTTTTGTCACACACTGATCTGTTTCACCTATCCTTGGGCTTGTCTCCACCCCCTCCAGGTGTCGCCCATCTTCCACACTTATCCTCTGGGTATTTATGCCTGTGTTTTCTGTCTGTCTGTTGCTAGTTCATCTTGTTTGTTCAAGCCTACCAGCGGTTTGTGTCTCAGCTCCTGCTTTTTCCGGTTTCTCTTTTCTCGTCCTCCTAGTTTTTGACCCTTGCGTGTCCTCACCCTGTACCCGCCCGTCGGAACACTCTGCCTGTCCCTGTGCCTGCCATCCTTTACCTTTGCCTGTCCTCACCCTGTACCCGCCCGTCGGAACACTCTGCCTGTCCCTGAGCCTGCCATCCTGTACCTTTGCCTGTCCTCACCCTGTACCCGCCCGTCGGAACACTCTGCCTGTCCCTGAGCCTGCCATCCTGTACCTTTGCCTGTCCTCACCCTGTACCCGCCCGTCGGAACACTCTGCCTGTCCCTGAGCCTGCCATCCTGTACCTTTGCCTGTCCTCACCCTGTACCCGCCCGTCAGATCACTCTGCCTGTCCCTGAGCCTGCCATCCTGTACCTTTGCCTGTCCTCACCCTGTACCCGCCCGTCAGATCACTCTGCCTGTCCCTGAGCCTGCCATCCTGTACCTTTGACTGTCCTCACCATGTACCCGCCCGTCGGAACACTCTGCCTGTCCCTGAGCCTGCCATCCTGTACCTTTGCCTGTCCTCACCCTGTACCCGCCCGTCGGAACACTCTGCCTGTCCCTAAGTCTGCCATCCTGTACCTTTGCCTGTCCTCACCCTGTAACCGCCCGTCGGAACACTCTGCCTGTCCTCACCCTGTACCCGCCCGTCGGAACACTCTGCCTGTCCTCACCCTGTACCCGCCCGTCGGAACACTCTGCCTGAGCCTGCCATCCTGTACCTTTGCCTGTCCTCACCCTGTACCCGCCCGTCGGAACACTTTGCCTGTCCTCACCCTGTACCCGCCCGTCGGAACACTCTGCCTGTCCCTGAGCCTGCCATCCCTGTAAGCCTGCCATCCTGTACCTTTGCCTGTCCTCACCCTGTACCCGCCCGTCGGAACACTCTGCCTGTCCCTGAGCCTGCCATCCTGTACCTTTGCCTGTCCTCACCCTGTACCCGCCCGTCGGAACACTTTGTCTGTCCTCACCCTGTACCCGCCCGTCGGAACACTCTGCCTGTCCCTGAGCCTGCCATCCTGTACCTTTGCCTGTCCTCACCCTGTACCCGCCCGTCGGAACACTCTGCCTGTCCCTGAGCCTACCATCCTGTACCTTTGCCTGTCCTCACCCTGTACCCGCCCGTTGGAACACTTTGCCTGTCCTCACCCTGTACCCGCCCGTCGGAACACTCTGCCTGTCCCTGAGCCTGCCATCCTGTACCTTTGCCTGTCCTCACACTGTACCCGCACGTCGGAACACTCTGCCTGTCCCTGAGCCTGCCATCCTGTACCTTTGCCTGACCTCACCCTGTACCCGCCCGTCGGAACACTCTGCCTGTCCTCACCCTGTACCCGCCCGTCGGAACACTCTGCCTGTCCCTGAGCCTGCCATCCTGTACCCTTGCCTGTCCTCACCCTGTACCCGCCCGTCGGAACACTCTGCCTGTCCTCACCCTGTACCCGCCCGTCGGAACACTCTGCCTGTCCCTGAGCCTGCCATCCTGTACCTTTGCCTGTCCTCACCCTGTACCCGCCCGTCGGAACACTCTGCCTGTCCCTGAGCCTGCCATCCTGTACCTTTGCCTGTCCTCACCCTGTACCCGCCCGTCGGAACACTCTGCCTGTCCCTGAGCCTGCCATCCTGTACCTTTGCCTGTCCTCACCCTGTACCCGCCGTCAGAACACTCTGCCTGTCCCTGAGCCTGCCATCCTGTACCTTTGCCTGTCCTCACCCTGTACCCGCCCGTCGGAACACTCTGCCTGTCCCTGAGCCTGCCATCCTGTACCTTTGCCTGTCCTCACCCTGTACCCGCCCGTCGGAACACTCTGCCTGTCCCTGAGCCTGCCATCCTGTACCTTTGCCTGTCCTCACCATGTACCCGCCCGTCGGAACACTCTGCCTGTCCTCACCCTGTACCCGCCCGTCGGAAGCCTGCCATCCTCTTTGCCTGTCCTCCCTGAGCCCGCCCGGAACCTCTGCCTGTCCCTGAGCCTGCCATCCTGTACCTTTGCCTGTCCTCACCCTGTACCCGCCTCTGCCTGTCCCGCCTGCCATCCACTTTGCCTGTCCTCACCCTGTCACCCGCCCGTGGAACACTCTGCCTGTCCCTGAGCCTGCCATCCTGTACCTTTGCCTGTCCTCACCCTGTACCCGCCCGTCGGAACACTCTGCCTGTCCCTGAGCCTGCCATCCTGTACCTTTGCCTGTCCTCACCCTGTACCCGCCCGTTGGAACACTTTGCCTGTCCTCACCCTGTACCCGCCCGTCGGAACACTCTGCCTGTCCCTGAGCCTGCCATCCTGTACCTTTGCCTGTCCTCACCCTGTACCCGCCCGTCGGAACACTCTGCCTGTCCCTGAGCCTGCCATCCTGTACCTTTGCCTGTCCTCACCCCCCTGAACACTACCCTGTCCCTGAGCCTGGAACACTTTGCCTGTCCTCACCCTGTACCCGCCCGTCGGAACACTCTGCCTGTCCCTGAGTACCTGCCTGCCATCCTGTACCTTTGCCTGTCCTCACCCTGTACCCGCCCGTCGGAACACTCTGCCTGTCCCTGAGCCTGCCATCCTGTACCTTTGCCTGTCCTCACCCTGTACCCGCCCGTCGGAACACTCTGCCTGTCCTCACCCTGTACCCGCCCGTCGGAACACTCTGCCTGTCCCTGAGCCTGCCATCCTGTACCTTTGCCTGTCCTCACCCTGTACCCGCCCCGTCGGAACACTCTGCCTGTCCTGAGCCTGCCATCCTGTACCTTTGCCTGTCCTCACCCTGTACCCGCCCGTCGGAACACTGCCTGCCTGTCCCTGAGCCTGCCAGCCTGACATCCTGTACCTTGCCTGTCCTCACCCTGTACCCGCCCGTCGGAACACTTTGCCTGTCCTCACCCTGTCGGAACACTCTGCCTGTCCCGGAACACTCTGCCTGTCCCTGAGCCTACCATCCTGTACCTTGTCCTCTACCCGTGGAACACTTTGCCTGTCCTCACCCTGTACCCGCCCGTCGGAACACTCTGCCTGTCCCTGAGCCTGCCATCCTGTACCTTTGCCTGTCCTCACCCTGTACCCGCCCGTCGGAACACTCTGCCTGTCCCTGAGCCTGCCATCCTGTACCTTTGCCTGACCTCACCCTGTACCCGCCCTGGAACACTCTGCCTGTCCTCACCCTGTACCCGCCCGTCGGAACACTCTGTCCCTGTCCCTGAGCCTGCCATCCTGTACCCTTGCCTGTCCTCACCCTGTACCCGCCCGTCGGAACACTCTGCCTGTCCATCCACCTTTTGCCTGTACCCCGCCTGTCGGAACACTCTGCCTGTACCCCCTGAGCCTGCCATCCTGTACCTTTGCCTGTCCTCACCCTGTACCCGCCCGTGCCGGAACACTCTGCCTGTCCTGAGCCTGCCATCCTGTACCTTTGCCTGTCCTCACCCTGTACCCGCCCGTCGGAACACTCTGCCTGTCCCTGAGCCTGCCATCCTGTACCTTTGCCTGTCCTCACCTTTGCCTTTTGTCCTCACCTGTACCCGCCCGTCGGAACACTCTGCCTGTCCCTGAGCCTGCCATCCTGTACCTTTGCCTGTCCTCACCCCCTGTACCCGCCCGTCGGAACACTTTGCCTGTCCTCACCCTGTACCCGCCCGACCTCGGAACACTCTGCCTGTCCCTGAGCCTGCCATCCTGTACCTTTGACTGTCCTCACCCTGTCCTCACCCTGTACCCGCCCCGGAACACTCTGCCTGTCCCTGAGCCTGCCATCCTGTGCCACTGTACCTTTGCCTGTCCTCACCCTGTACCTCTGCTGTCCTCACCCTGCCATCCTGGAACACTTCTGCCTGTCCTCACCCTGTACCCGCCCGTCGGAACACTCTGCCTGTCCCTGAGCCTGCCATCCTGTACCTTTGCCTGTCCTCACCCTGTACCCGCCCGTCGGAACACTCTGCCTGTCCCTGAGCCTGCCATCCTGTACCTTTGCCTGTCCTCACCCCCTGTACCCGCCCGTCCCGGAACACTTTGCCTGTCCTCACCCTGTACCCGCCCGTCGGAACACTCTGCCTGTCCCTGAGCCTGCCATCCTGTACCTTTGCCTGTCCTCACCCTGTACCCGCCCGTCGGAACACTCTGCCTGTCCCTGAGCCTGCCATCCTGTACCTTTGCCTGTCCTCACCCTGTACCCGCCCGTCGGAACACTTTGCCTGTCCTCACCCCTGCCCGTCGGACACTCTGCCTGTCCCTGAGCCCGTCGGAACACTCTGCCTGTCCCTGAGCCTGCCATCCTGTACCTTTGCCTGTCCTCACCTGTACCCGCCCGTGGAACACTTTGCCTGTCCTCACCCTGTACCCGCCCGTCGGAACACTCTGCCTGTCCCTGAGCCTGCCATCCTGTACCTTTGCCTGTCCTCACACTGTACCCGCCCGTCGGAACACTCTGCCTGTCCCTGAGCCTGCCATCCTGTACCTTTGCCTGCCTCCTCACCCTGTACCCGCGTCGGAACACTCTGCCTGTCCTCACCCTGTACCCGCCCGTCGGAACACTCTGCCTGTCCCTGAGCCTGCCATCCTGTACCCTTGCCTGTCCTCACCCTGTACCCGCCCGTCCCGGAACACTCTGCCTGTCCTCACCCTGTACCCGCCCCGTCGGAACACTCTGCCTGTCCCTGAGCCTGCCATCCTGTACCTTTGCCTGTCCTCACCCTGTACCCGCCCGTCGGAACACTCTGCCTGTCCCTGAGCCTGCCATCCTGTACCTTTGCCTGTCCTCACCCTGTACCCGCCCGTCCGGTGCCTGTCCTCACCCTGAACACTCTGCCTGTCCCTGAGCCTGCCATCCTGTACCTTTGCCTGTCCTCACCCTGTACCCGCCCGTCCACTCTGCCTGTCCCTGAGCCTGCCATCCTGTACCTTTGCCTGTCCTCACCCTGTACCCGCCCGTCGGAACACTCTGCCTGTCCCTGAGCCTGCCATCCTGTACCTTTGCCTGTCCTCACCCTGTACCCGCCCGCCCGTCGGAACACTCTGCCTGTCCCTGAGCCTGCCATCCTGTACCTTTCCTGTACCCGCCCGTCGGAACCTTTGCCTGTCCTCACCCTGTACTCACCATGAACCCTGCCTGTCCCTGAGAACATCCTCTGCCTGTCCTCACCCTGTACCCGCCTCACCCTGTACCGTGGGAACACTCCCTGTCCCTCAGCCTGAACACTTCTGCCTGTCCTCACCTGTACTCGCCCTCGGAACACTCTGCCTGTCCTCACCCTGTACCCGCCCGTCGGAACACTCTGCCTGTCCCTGAGCCTGCCATCCTGTACCTTTGCCTGTCCTCACCCTGTACCCCGCCCCGGAACACTTTGCCTGTCTCACCCTGTACCCGCCCGTCGGAACACTCTGCCTGTCCCTGAGCCTGCCATCCTGTACCTTTGCCTGTCCTCACCCTGTACCCGCCCGTCGGAACACTCTGCCTGTCCCTGAGCCTGCCATCCTGTACCTTTGCCTGTCCTCACCCATGTACCCGCCCGTGGCCTGGAACACTCTGCCTGTCCTCACCTGTACCCGCCCGTGCCGGAACACTCTGCCTGTCCTCAGCCTGCCCGTCTTTTGGAACACTTTGCCTGTCCTCACCCTGTACCCGCCCGTCGGAACACTCTGCCTGTCCCTGAGCCTGCCATCCTGTCACCTTTGCCTGTCCTCACCTGTACCCTGTCCTCCGCCCCTGTCGGAACACTCTGCCTGTCCCTGAGCCTGCCATCCTGTACCTTTGCCTGTCTCACTCACTCCCTGTACTCCGCCCGTTGGAACACTCTGCCTGTCCCTGAGCCTCACATCCTGTACCTTTGCCTGTCCTCACTGCCTGTCCTCACCCGCTCTGCCTGTCCCTGAGCCTGCCATCCACTTTGCCTGTCCTCACCCTGAACACTCTGCCTGTCCCTGAGCCTGCCATCCTGTACCTTTGCCTGTCCTCACCCTGTATCCGTGGAACACTCTGCCTGTCCCTGAGCCTCCTCCACTCTGCCTTTGCCTGTCACTTGCCTGTCCTCCCTGTACCCGCCCGTCGGAACACTCTGCCTGTCCCTGAGCCTGCCATCCTGTACCTTTGCCTGTCCTCACCCTGTACCCGCCCGTCGGAACACTCTGCCTGTCCCTGAGCCTGCCATCCTGTACTTTTTTTTTGTCCTCACTGTCCTCACTTTGCCTGTCCCCCGCCATCCGGAACACTTTGCCTGTCCTCACCCTGTACCCATCCTGTCGGAACACTCTGCCTGTCCCTGAGCCTGCCATCCTGTACCTTTGCCTGTCCTCACCCTGAACACTCTGCCTGTCCTCACCCTGTCGGAACACTCTGCCTGTCCCTGAGCCTGCCATCCTGTACCTTTGCCTGTCCTCACCCTGTACCCGCCCGCGGAACACTCTGCCTGTCCCTGAGCCTGCCATCCTGTACCTTTGCCCTCACCCCTGTACCTGTGGAACACTTTGCCTGTCCTCACCCTGTGGCCGGTCCTTTGGACACTCTGCCTGTCCCTGAGCCTGCCATCCTGTACCTTTGCCTGTCCTCACCCCTGTACCCGCCCGTCGGAACACTCTGCCTGTCCCTGAGCCTGCCATCCTGCCTGTAATTTTAACTGTCCTCACCCTGTACCCGCCCGTCGGAACACTCTGCCTGTCCCTGAGCCTGCCATCCTGTACCTTTGCCTGTCCTCACCATGTACCCGCCCGTCGGAACACTCTGCCTGTCCCTCACCTGCCATCTGAACACTCTGCCTGTCCTCACCCTGTACCCGCCCGTCGGAACACTCTGCCTGTCTCACCCTGTCCCACTCTGCCTGTCCCTGAGCCTGCCATCCTGTACCTTTGCCTGTCCTCACCCTGTACCCGCCCGTCGGAACACTCTGCCTGTCCCTGAGCCTGCCATCCTGTACCTGCCTGCCTCCTCACCCTGTACCCTGTCCCGTGGAACACTCTGCCTGTCCCTGGAGCCTGCCATCCTGCCTGTCCTCACCCTGTACTTTGCCTGCCCGTGGAACACTCTGCCTGTCCCTGAGCCTGCCATCCACCTTTGCCTGTCCTCACACTGTACCCGCCCGTCGGAACACTCTGCCTGTCCCTGAGCCTGCCATCCTGTACCTTTGCCTGTCCTCACCCTGTACCCGCCCGTCGGAACACTCTGCCTGTCCCTGAGCCTGCCATCCTGTACCTTTGCCTGTCCTCACCCTGTGTCGGAACACTTTGCCTGTCCTCACCCTGTACCCGCCCGTCGGAACACTCTGCCTGTCCCTGAGCCTGCCATCCTGTACCTTTGCCTGTCCCTGAGCCTGTACCCGCCTGTCGGAACCTTTGCCTGTCCTCACCCTGTACCCGCCCGTCGGAACACTCTGCCTGTCCCTGAGCCTGCCATCCTGTACCTTTGCCTGTCCTCACCCTGTACCCGCCCGTCGGAACACTCTGCCTGTCCCTGAGCCTGCCATCCTGTACCTTTGCCTGTCCTCACTGTACCCGCCACCCGTCGGAACACTCTGCCTGTCCCTGAGCCTGCCATCCTGTACCTTTGCCTGTCCTCACCCTGTACCCGCCCGTCGGAACACTCTGCCTGCCTGTCCTGTACCTTTGCCACCTGTACCCCGTCGGAACACTCTGCCTGTCCTCCCATTGCCCGCCCGTCGGAACACTCTGCCTGTCCTCACCCTGTACCATCCTGTCCTTCTGCCTGTCCTCACCCTGTACCCACCCGTCGGAACACTCTGCCTGTCCCTGAGCCTGCCATCCTGTACCTTTGCCTGTCCTCACCCTGTACCCGCATCCGTCGGAACACTCTGCCTGTCCCTGAGCCTGCCATCCTGTACCTTTGCCTGTCCTCACCACCCGCCCGTCGGACACTCTGCCTGTCCTCACCCTGTACCCGCCCGTCGGAACACTCTGCCTGTCCCTGAGCCTGCCATCCTGTACCTTTGCCTGTCCTCACCCGCCCGTCGGAACACTCTGCCTGTCCTCACCCTGTACCCGCCCCTGTCGGAACACTTGCCTGTCCTCACCCTGTACCCGCCCGTCCGGAACACTCTGCCTGTCCCTGAGCCTGCCATCCTGTACCTTTGCCTGTCCTCACCCTGTACCCGCCCGTCGGAACACTCTGCCTGTCCCTGAGCCTGCATCCTGTACCTTTGTCATCTTTGCCTGTCCTCACCCTGTACCCGCCTTTGCCTGTCCTCACCCTGTCACCCGCCCGTCGGAACACTTTGTCCCTGTCATCCACCCTGTACCCCCCGCCTGGGAACACTCTGCCTGTCCCTGAGCCTGCCATCCACTTTGCCTGTCCTCACCCTGTACTCCGCCCGTCGGAACACTCTGCCTGTCCCTGAGCCTCATCCTGTACCTTTGCCTGTCCTCACCCTGTACCACCGCCTGCCGGAACACTCTGCCTGTCCCTGAGCCTGCCATCCTGTACCTTTGCCTGTCCTCACCCTGTACCCGCCCGTCGGAACACTTTGCCTGTCCTCACCCTGTACCCGCCCGTCGGAACACTCTGCCTGTCCCTGAGCCTGACATCCTGGACCTTTGCCTGTCCCACCCCCTGTACCCTGTCCCTGTACCGGAACACTCTGCCTGTCCCTGCCTGTCCTCACCCTGTACCCGCCCGTCGGAACACTCTGCCTGTCCCTGAGCCTGCCATCCTGTACCTTTGCCTGTCCTCACCCTGTACCCGCCCCGTTGGAACACTTTGCCTGTCCTCACCCTGTACCCGCCCGTCCGAACACTCTGCCTGTCCCTGAGCCTGCCATCCTGTACCTTTGCCTGTCCTCACCCTGTACCCGCCCGTCGGAACACTCTGCCTGTCCCTGACCTGCCATCCTGAACACTCTGCCTGTCCTCACCCTGTACCCGCCCGTCGGAACACTCTGCCTGTCCCTGAGCCTGCCATCCTGTACCTTTGCCTGTCCTCACCATGTACCCGCCCGTCGGAACACTCTGCCTGTCCTCACCATGTATGAACACTCTGCCTGTCCTCACCCTGTACCCGCCCGTCGGAACACTCTGCCTGTCCTCACCTGAGCCTGCCATCCTGTACCTTTGCCTGTCCTCACCCTGTACCCGCCCGTCGGAACACTCTGCCTGTCCCTGAGCCTGCCATCCTGTACCTTTGCCTGTCCTCACCCTGTACCCGCCCGTCGGAACACTCTGCCTGTCCCTGAGCCTGCCATCCTGTACCTTTGCCTGTCCTCACCCTGTACCCGCCCCGTGGAACACTTTCTGCCTGTCCTCACCCTGTACCCGCCCGTCGGAACACTCTGCCTGTCCCTGAGCCTGCCATCCTGACCTTTGCCTGTCCTCACCCTGTACCCGCCCGTCGGAACACTCCTGTCCTCACCCTGCCTGCCCCTCGGAACACTTTGCCTGTCACCCTCACCCTGTACCCGCCTGCCATCCTGTCGGAACACTTGCCTGTCCCTGAGCCTGCCATCCTGTACTCTGCCTGTTTGCCTGTCCTCACCCTGTACCCGCCATCCGGAACACTTTGCCTGTCCTCACCCTGTACCCGCCTGCCGTCCGAACACTCTGCCTGTCCCTGAGCCTGACATCCTGGAACCTTTGCCTGTCCTCACCCTGTACCCGCCCCTCTGCCTGTCCCTACTGCCATCCTGTACCTTTGCCTGTCCTCCTGTACCCGCCCGGAACACTCTGCCTGTCCCTGAGCCTGCCATCCATCCTGTCCTCACCCGTACCCACCCGTCGGAACCTCTGCCTGTCCCTGAACACTTTGCCTGTCCTCACCCTGTACCCGCCCGTCGGAACACTCTGCCTGTCCTCACCCTGTACCCGCCCGTCCGGACACTCTGCCTGTCCCTGAGCCTGCCATCCTGTACCTTTGCCTGTCCTCACCCTGTACCCGCCCGTCGGAACACTCTGCCTGTCCCTGAGCCTGCCATCCTGTACCTTTGCCTGTCCTCACCCTGTACCCGCCCGTCGGAACACTCTGCCTGTCCCTGAGCCTGCCATCCTGTACCTTTGCCTGTCCTCACCTGTACCCGCCCGTCGGAACACTTGCCTGTCCTCACCATGTACCCTGCCCATCCGGAACACTTTGCCTGTCCTCACCCTGTACCCGCCCGCCCGTCCCTGGAACACTTTGCCTGTCCTCACCCTGTACCCGCCCGTCGGAACACTCTGCCTGTCCCTGAGCCTGCCATCCTGTACCTTTGCCTGTCCTCACCCTGTACCCGCCCCCTCTGCCTGTCCTCAGCCTGCCCGCCCGTCACCCTGTCACCCGCCCGGAACACTCTGCCTGTCCCTGAGCCTGCCATCCTGTACCTTTGCCTGTCCTGACCCTGTACCCGCCCGTTGGAACACTTTGCCTGTCCTCACCCTGTACCCGCCCGTCGGGACACTCTGCCTGTCCCTGAGCCTGCCATCCTGTACCTTTGCCTGTCCTCACACTGTACCCGCCCGTCGGAACACTCTGCCTGTCCCTGAGCCTGCCATCCTGTACCTTTGCCTGTCCTCACCCTGTACCCGCCCGTCAGAACACTCTGCCTGTCCTCACCCTGTACCCGCCCGTCGGAACACTCTGCCTGTCCCTGAGCCTGCCATCCTGTACCCTTGCCTGTCCTCACCCTGTACCCGCCCGTCGGAACACTCTGCCTGTCCTCACCCTGTACCCGCCCGTCGGAACACTTTGCCTGTCCTCACCCTGTACCCGCCCGTCGGAACACTCTGCCTGTCCCTGAGCCTACCATCCTGTACCTTTGCCTGTCCTCACCCTGTACCCGCCCGTCGGAACACTCTGCCTGTCCCTGAGCCTGCCATCCTGTACCTTTGCCTGTCCTCACCCTGTACCCGCCCGTTGGAACACTTTGCCTGTCCTCACCCTGTACCCGCCCGTCCGGACACTCTGCCTGTCCCTGTCCCTGAGCCTGTCCTCATCCTCGGAACCTCTGCCTGTCCCTGAGCCTGCCATCCCTGCCTCCTCCACCCTGTCCTCTGCCCCTGCCCTGTCCTCACCATGTGTCGGAACACTCTGCCTGTCCCTGAGCCTGCCATCCTGTACCTTTGCCTGTCCTCACCCTGTACCCGCCCGCCGGAACACTCTGCCTGTCCTCACCCTGTACCCGCCCGTCGGAACACTGCCTGTCTTCACCCTGTCCTCACCCTGTACCCGCCCGTCGGAACACTCTGCCTGTCCCTGAGCCTGCCATCCTGTACCTTTGCCTGTCCTCACCCTGTACCCGCCCGTCGGAACACTCTGCCTGTCCCTGAGCCTGCCATCCTGTACCTTTGCCTGTCCTCACCCTGTACCCGCCCTGGAACACTTTGCCTGTCCTCACCCTGTCCTACCCTGTACCCGCCCGTCGGAACACTCTGCCTGTCCCTGAGCCTGCCATCCTGTACCTTTGCCTGTCCTCACCCTGTACCCGCCCGTCGGAACACTCTGCCTGTCCCTGAGCCTGCCATCCTGTACTGTACCCGCCCGTCGGAACACTCTGCCTGTCACCCTGTACCCGCCATCCGGAACTCTGCCTGCCTGTCCATCCACCCTGTCCTCACCCTGCCCGCCCGTCGGAACACTCTGCCTGTCCCTGAGCCTGCCATCCTGTACCTTTGCCTGTCCTCACCCTGTACCCGCCCGTCGGAACACTCTGCCTGTCCCAGCCTGCCATCCTGTACCCGCCCGTCACCTTGCCTGTCCCTGAGTCCTCACCCTGTACCCGCCCGTCGGAACACTCTGCCTGTCCCTGAGCCTGCCATCCTGTACCTTTGCCTACCTCTGCGTCCGGAACACTCTGCCTGTCCTCACCCTGTACCCGCCCGTCGGAACACTCTGCCTGTCCTCACCCCCTCGGAACACTCTGCCTGTCCTCACCCCTGCCCGTCCGGAACACTCTGCCTGTCCCTGAGCCTGCCATCCTGTACCTTTGCCTGTCCTCACCCTGTACCCGCCCGTTGGAACACTTCTGCCTGTACCCTGTACCCGCCCGTCGGAACACTCTGCCTGTCCCTGAGCCTGCCATCCTGTACCTTGCCTGTCCTCACCCTGTACCATCCTGGAACACTTTGCCTGTCCTCACCCTGTACCCGCCCCGTCGGAACACTCTGCCTGTCCCTGAGCCTGCCATCCTGTACCTTTGCCTGTCCTCACCCTGTACCCGCCCGTCGGAACACTCTGCCTGTCCCTGAGCCTGCCATCCTGTACCTTTGCCTGTCCTCACCCTGTACCCGCCCGTCGGAACACTCTGCCTGTCCTCACCCTGTACCCGCCCGTCGGAACACTCTGCCTGTCCCTGAGCCTGCCATCCTGTACCTTTGCCCTGTCCTCACCTGTACCCGCCCGTCGGAACACTCTGCCTGTCCTCACCCTGTACCTGCCGTCGGAACACTCTGCCTGTCCCTGAGCCTGCCATCCTGTACCTTTGCCTGTCCTCACCCTGTACCCGCCTCACCCGTCGGAACACTCTGCCTGTCCCTGAGCCTGCCATCCTGTACCTTTGCCTGTCCTCACCCTGTACCCGCCCGTCGGAACACTCTGCCTGTCCTCACCCTGGAACACCCGCCCCGGACACTCTGCCTGTCCCTGAGCCTGCCACTGTACCTTTGCCTGTCCTCACCCTGTACCCGCCCGCCGGAACACTCTGCCTGTCCCTGAGCCTGCCATCCTGTACCTTTGCCTGTCCTCACCCTGTACCCGCCCGTCGGAACACTCTGCCTGTCCCTGAGCCTGCCATCCTGTACCTTTGCCTGTCCTCACCCTGTACCCGCCCGTCGGAACACTCTGCCTGTCACCCGAGCCTGCCATCCCTGAACACTCTGCCTGTCCTCACCCTGTACCCGCCCGTCGGAACACTCTGCCTGTCCTCACCCTGTGTCCGGAACACTCTGCCTGTCCCTGAGCCTGCCATCCTGTACCTTTGCCTGTCCTCACCCTGTACCCGCCCGTCGGAACACTCTGCCTGTCCCTGAGCCTGCCATCCTGTACCTTTGCCTGTCCTCACCCTGTACCCGCCCGGAACACTCTGCCTGGAACACTTTGCCTGTCCTCACCCTGTACCCGCCCGTCGGAACACTCTGCCTGTCCCTGAGCCTGCCATCCTGTACCTTTGCCTGTCCTCACCCTGTACCCGCCCGTCGGAACACTCTGCCTGTCCCTGGAACATCCTGTACCTTTGCCTGTCCTCACCCTGTGGAACACTTTGCCTGTCCTCACCCTGTCGGAACACTCTGCCTGTCCCTGAGCCTGCCATCCTGTACCTTTGCCTGTCCTCACCCTGTACCCGCCCGTCGGAACACTCTGCCTGTCCTGCCTGCCTGAGCCTGCCATCCTGTACCTTTGCTCTGTCCTCAGCCTGCCATCCTGTACCCTTTGCCTGTCGGAACACTACCTGCCTGTCCATCCACCTTTTTGCCTGTCCTCACCATCCTGCCTGTCCTCACCCCTGTGGACACTCTGCCTGTCCCTCACCCTGTACCCGCCCATCCGGAACACTTTGCCTGTCCTCACCCTGTACCCGCCCGTCGGAACACTCTGCCTGTCCCTGAGCCTGCCATCCTGTACCTTTGCCTGTCCTCACCCTGTACCCGCCCGTCGGAACACTCTGCCTGTCCCTGAGCCTGCCATCCTGTACCTTTGCCTGTCCTCACCCTGTACCCGCCCGTCGGAACACTCTGCCTGTCCTCACCATACCCGTACCCCGTCGGAACACTCTGCCTGTCCCTGAGCCTGCCATCCTGTACCTTTGCCTGTCCTCACCCTGTACCCGCCCGTCGGAACACTCTGCCTGTCCCTGAGCCTGCCATCCTGTACCTTTGCCTGTCCTCACCCATGTACCCGCCCGTCGGAACACTCTGCCTGTCCTCACCCTGTACCCGCCCTTTGTCGGAACACTCTGCCTGTCCCTGAGCCTGCCATCCCTGTACCTTTGCCTGTCCTCACCACCCTGTACCCGCCCGTCGGAACACTCTGCCTGTCCTCACCCTGTACCCGAACACTCTGCCTGTCCCTGAGCCTGCCATCCACCTTTGCCTGTCCCTAAGGCCTGCCATCCACCCTGTCCTCACCCTGTACCCCGTCGGAACACTCTGCCTGTCCCTGAGCCTGCCATTCTGTACCTTTGCCTGTCCTCACCATGTACCCGCCCGTCGGAACACTCTGCCTGTCCCTGAGCCTGCCATCCTGTACCTTTGCCTGTCCTCACCCTGTACCCGCCCCGTTGGAACACTTTGCCTGTCCTCACCCTGTACCCGCCCGTCGGGACACTCTGCCTGTCCCTGAGCCTGCCATCCTGTACCTTTGCCTGTCCTCACCCTGTACCCGCCCGTCGGAACACTCTGCCTGTCCCTGAGCCTGCCATCCTGTACCTTTGCCTGTCCTCTGTGCCTGTCCCTGAGCCGCCTTTGTCGGAACACTCTGCCTGTCCCTGAGCCTGCCATCCTGTACCTTTGCCTGTCCTCACCTGTACCCGTCGGAACACTCTGCCTGTCCTGACCTGCCATTCTGAACACTCTGCCTGTCCTCACCCTGTACCTGTCGGAACACTCTGCCCTGAGCCGCCATCCTGAACACTCTGCCTGTCCTCACCCTGTACCCGCCCGTCGGAACACTGCCTGCCTGTCCTACCCGCCCGTCGGAACACTCTGCCTGTCCTCACCCTGTACCCGTCGGAACACTCTGCCTGTCCCTGAGCCTGCCATCCTGTACCTTTGCCTGTCCTCACCCTGTACCCGCCCGTCGGAACACTCTGCCTGTCCCTGAGCCTGCCATCCTGTACCTTTGCCTGTCCTCACCCTGTACCCGCCCGTTGGAACACTTTGCCTGTCCTCACCCTGTACCCGCCCGTCGGAACACTCTGCCTGTCCCTGAGCCTGACATCCTGGACCTTTGCCTGTCCTCACCCTGTACCCGCCCGTCGGAACACTCTGCCTGTCCTCACCCTGTACCCGCCCGTCGGAACACTCTGCCTGTCCCTGAGCCTGCCATCCTGTACCTTTGCCTGTCCTCACCCTGTACCCGCCCGTCGGAACACTCTGCCTGTCCCTGAGCCTGCCATCCTGTACCTTTGCCTGTCCTCACCCTGTACCCGCCCGTTCCTGAACACTTTGCCTGTCCTCACCCTGTACCCGTCGGACACTCTGCCTGTCCCTGAGCCTGCCATCCTGTACCTTTAACTGTCCTCACCCTGTACCCGCCCGTCGGAACACTCTGCCTGTCCCTGAGCCTGCCATCCTGTACCTTTGCCTGTCCTCACCATGTACCCGCCGGAACACTCTGCCTGGAACACTCTTTGCCTGTCCTCACCATGTACCCGCCCGTCGGAACACTCTGCCTGTCCTCACCCTGTACCCGCCCGTCGGAACACTCTGCCTGTCCTCACCCTGTACCCACCCGTCGGAACACTCTGCCTGTCCCTGAGCCTGCCATCCTGTACCTTTGCCTGTCCTCACCCTGTACCCTGTACTCTGCCTGTCCCTGAGCCCGGAACACTTTGCCTGTCCTCACCCTGTACCCGCCCGTCGGAACACTTTGCCTGTCCTCACCCTGTACCTCTGCCCCGCCCGTCGGAACACTCTGCCTGTCCCTGAGCCTGCCATCCTGTACCTTTGCCTGTCCTCACCCTGTACCCGCCCGTCGGAACACTCTGCCTGTCCCTGAGCCTGCCATCCTGTACCTTTGCCTGTCCTCACCCTGTACCCGCCCGTTGGAACACTTTGCCTGTCCTCACCCTGTACCCGCCCGTCCGGACACTCTGCCTGTCCCTGAGCCTGCCATCCTGTACCTTTGCCTGTCCTCACCCTGTACCCGCCCGTCGGAACACTCTGCCTGTCCCTGAGCCTGCCATCCTGTACCTTTGCCTGTCCTCACCCTGTACCCGCCCGTCGGAACACTCTGCCTGTCCCTGCCTGCCATCCTGTACCTTTGTCCTCACCCTGTCCTCACTCTGCCTGTCCTCACCCTGTACCCGCCCGTCGGAACACTCTGCCTGCCATCCTGTACCTTTCACCCTGTCCTCACCCTGTACCCGCCCGTCGGAACACTCTGCCTGTCCCTGAGCCTGCCATCCTCTACCTTTGCCTGTCCTCACCCTGTACCCGCCCGTCGGAACACTCTGCCTGTCTTCACCCTGTACCCGCCCGTCGGAACACTCTGCCTGTCTTCACCCTGTACCCGCCCGTCCGGACACTCTGCCTGTCCCTGAGCCTGCCATCCTGTACCTTTGCCTGTCCTCACCCTGTACCCGCCCGTCGGAACACTCTGCCTGTCCCTGAGCCTGCCATCCTGTACCTTTGCCTGTCCTCACCCTGTACCCGCCCGTCGGAACACTCTGCCTGTCCCTGAGCCTGCCACACTTTGCCTCCTGTACCTTTGCCTGTGCTTGTACCCGCCCGTTGGAACACTTTGCCTGTCCTCACCCTGTACCCGCCCGTCGGAACACTCTGCCTGTCCCTGAGCCTGCCATCCTGGACCTTTGCCTGTCCTCACCCTGTGTACCCGCCGGAACACTTTGCCGTCCTCACCCTACCCCCGTCGGAACACTCTGCCTGTCCTGTCCCTGAGCCTGCCCGTCGGAACACTCTGCCTGTCCCTGAGCCTGCCATCCTGTACCTTTGCCTGTCCTCACCTGTTCGGAACACTCTGCCTGTCTTCACCCTGTACCCGCCCGTTGGAACACTCTGCCTGTCTTCACCCTGTACCCGCCCGTCCGGACACTCTGCCTGTCCCTGAGCCTGCCATCCTGTACCTTTGCCTGTCCTCACCCTGTACCCGCCCGTCGGAACACTCTGCCTGTCCCTGAGCCTGCCATCCTGTACCTTTGACTGTCCTCACCCTGTACCCGCCTGTCGGAACACTCTGCCTGTCCCTGAGCCTGCCATTCTGTACCTTTGCCTGTCCTCACCATGTACCCGCCCGTCGGAACACTCTGCCTGTCCTCACCATGTACCCGCCCGTCGGAACACTCTGCCTGTCCTCACCCTGTACCCGCCCGTCGGAACACTCTGCCTGTCCTCACCCTGTACCCACCCGTCGGAACACTCTGCCTGTCCCTGAGCCTGCCATCCTGTACCTTTGCCTGTCCTCACCCTGTACCCGCCCGTCGGAACACTCTGCCTGTCCCTGAGCCTGCCATCCTGTACCTTTGCCTGTCCTCACCCTGTACCCGCCCGTTGGAACACTTTGCCTGTCCTCACCCTGTACCCGCCCGTCGGAACACTCTGCCTGTCCCTGAGCCTGACATCCTGGACCTTTGCCTGTCCTCACCCTGTACCCGCCCGTCGGAACACTTTGCCTGTCCTCACCCTGTACCCGCCCGTCGGAACACTCTGCCTGTCCCTGAGCCTGCCATCCTGTACCTTTGCCTGTCCTCACCCTGTACCCGCCCGTCGGAACACTCTGCCTGTCCCTGAGCCTGCCATCCTGTACCTTTGCCTGTCCTCACCCTGTACCCGCCCGTTGGAACACTTGCCTGCCTGTCCTCACCCTGTACCCTGTACCCGTCCGGACACTCTGCCTGTCCCTGAGCCTGCCATCCTGTTCCTTTGCCTGTCCTCACCCTGTACCCGCCCGTCGGAACACTCTGCCTGTCCCTGAGCCTGCCATCCTGTACCTTTAACTGTCCTCACCCTGTACCCGCCCGTCGGAACACTCTGCCTGTCCTCACCATGTACCCGCCCGAACACTCGGAACACTCTTTGCCTGTCCTCACCCTGTACCCGCCCGTCGGAACACTCTGCCTGTCCTCACCCTGTACCCACCCGTCGGAACACTCTGCCTGTCCCTGAGCCTGCCATCCTGTACCTTTGCCTGTCCTCACACTGTACCCGCCCGTCGGAACACTCTGCCTGTCCCTGAGCCTGCCATCCTGTACCTTTGCCTGTCCTCACCCTGTACCCGCCCGTCAGAACACTCTGCCTGTCCTCACCCTGTACCCGCCCGTCGGAACACTCTGCCTGTCCCTGAGCCTGCCATCCTGTACCCTTGCCTGTCCTCACCCTGTACCCGCCCGTCGGAACACTCTGCCTGTCCTCACCCTGTACCCGCCCGTCGGAACACTTTGCCTGTCCTCACCCTGTACCCGCCCGTCGGAACACTCTGCCTGTCCCTGAGCCTGCCATCCTGTACCTTTGCCTGTCCTCACCCTGTACCCGCCCGTTGGAACACTTTGCCTGTCCTCACCCTGTACCCGCCCGTCCGGACACTCTGCCTGTCCCTGAGCCTGCCATCCTGTACCTTTGCCTGTCCTCACCCTGTACCCGCCCGTCGGAACACTCTGCCTGTCCCTGAGCCTGCCATCCTGTACCTTTGACTGTCCTCACCCTGTACCCGCCTGTCGGAACACTCTGCCTGTCCCTGAGCCTGCCATTCTGTACCTTTGCCTGTTCTGTACTTTGCCTGTCCTCACCATGTACCCGCCCGTCGGAACACTCTGCCTGTCCTCACCATGTACCCGCCCGTCGGAACACTCTGCCTGTCCTCACCCTGTACCCGCCCGTCGGAACACTCTGCCTGTCCCTGAGCCTGCCATCCTCTACCTTTGCCTGTCCTCACCCTGTACCCGCCCGTCGGAACACTCTGCCTGTCTTCACCCTGTACCCGCCCGTCGGAACACTCTGCCTGTCCCTGAGCCTGCCATCCTGTACCTTTGCCTGTCCTGACCCTGTACCCGCCCATCGAAACACTCTGCCTGTCCCTGTGCCTGCCATCCTGTACCTTTGCCTGTCCTCACCCTGTACCCGCCCTTCAGAACACTCTGCCTGTCCTCACCCTGTACCCACCCGTCGGAACACTTTACCTGTCCTCACCCTGTACCCGCCCGTCGGAACACTCTGCCTGTCCCTGAGCCTGCCATCCTGTACCTTTGCCTGTCCTCACCCTGTACCCGCCCGTCGGAACACTCTGCCTGTCCCTAAGTCTGCCATCCTGTACCTTTGCCTGTCCTCACCCTCTACCCGCCCGTCGGAACACTCTGCCTGTCCCTGAGCCTGCCATCCTGTACCTTTGCCTGTCCTCACCCTGTACCCGCCCGTCGGAACACTCTGCCTGTCCCTGAGCCTGCCATCCTGTACCTTTGCCTGCCCCTGTTACAATAAATTGTTACTTCACACAGTCTGCACTTGGATCTTACCTTCATTCCTGATCATTTTATTGTGGTACTATATTTTGTTGTACCTTTTAACTCTGCGTTGTTGGGAAAGTGCTCGTAAGTGAGCATTTCACGTTGAAGTCTACACTTGTTGTATTTGGCGCATGTGACAAATACCTTTGATTTGATTTGAAAAGTAAATAGAATATAGACAGATGCTTTAGCTTAACATAATGCTTTAAGTTGCATTATTGGACACATATATCAACATAGATATTGAATTTTACTTTTTAAATGTTATTTTTATTTTACCTTTATTTAACCAGGTAGGCCAATTGAGAACAAGTTCTCATTTACAACTGCGACCTGGCCAAGATAAAGCAAAGCAGTGCGACAAAAACAACACAGAGTTACACATGGGATAAACAAATGTACAGTCAATAACACAATAGAAAAAAAGAAAAATCTATGTACAGTGTGTAAATGTAAGAGTAGAGAGGTAGGCAATAAATAGGCCATAGAGGTGAAAAAATTACTATTTAGCATTAAATCTTGAGTGATAGATGTGCAGATGATGATGTGCCACTAGAGATACTGGGGTGCAAAAGAGCAAGCGGGTAAGTAATAATATGGGGATGAGGTATTTGGGTGTGCTATTTACAGATTGGCTGTGTAAAGGTACAGTGATCGGTAAGCTGCTCTGACAGCTGATGCTTAAAGTTAGAGAGGGAGATAAAAGACTCCAGCTTCAGTGATTTTTGCAATTCGTTCCAGTCATTGGCAGCAGAGAATTGGAAGGAAAGATGGCCAAAGTAAGTGAAATATACCTGCTGGAGCACGTGCTGCGAGTGGGTGTAGATATGGTGACCAGTGAGCTGAGAGAAGGCGGGGCTTTACCTAGCAAAGACCTTTTGATGACCTGGAGCCAGTGGGTTTGGCAACGAATATGTAGCGAGGACCAGCCAACGAGCGCATACAGGTCGCAGTGGTCGGTACTATATGGGGCTGTGGTAAAAGAATGGCTGGCACTGTGACAGAAGTAAAGGATCGGAAGGATAGTTAGTTTACGGTATGTTTGGCAGCATGAGTGAAGGAGGTTTTGTTTGTTGAAATAGGAAGCCGATTCTGAATTTCATTTTGGATTGGAGATGCTTAATGTGAATCTGGAAGGAGAGTTTACAGTCTAACCAAACACCTAGGTATTTGTAATTGTCCAAGTATTCTGAGTCAAACCCATCCAGAGTAGTGATACTAGTCGAGTTGGAGGGTGCGGGCAGCAATCAGTTGAAGAGAATGCACTTAGTTTTGCTCGTATTTAAAAGCAGTTGGAGGCCACGGAAGGAGGGTTGTATGGCATTAAAGCTCGTTTGGAGATTTGTTAGCACAGTGTGCAAAGAAGGGCCAGATGTATACATAATAGTGCTTTTGATATATACATAGAAAAGAGTCGGTCCGAGAATTGAACCCTGTGGCACCCCCATAGAGAATGCCAGAGGTCCGGACAACAGGCCCTCCAATTTGACACACTGAACTCTGTCTGAGAAGTAGTTGGTGAAACAAGTGAGGCACTTGAGAAGCTAAGGCTAGCTAAGGTCTGCCGATAAGAATGCAGTGATTGGCAGAGTCGAAAGCCTTGGTCAGGTCATTGAAGACGGCTGCACAGTAGTGTCTTTTATCGATGGCGGTAATGATATCGTTTAGTACCTTGAGCGTGGCTGAGGTGCGTTCAGCTGGTCAACCATAACCAGCTCGGAAACCAGATTGCATAGTGGAGAAGGTACGGTGGGATTCAAAGCGGTCAGTGATCTGTTTGTTAACTTGGCTTTCAAAGATTTTAGAAAGGCAGGGCAGGATGGATATAGGTCTATAACATTTTGGATCTGGAGTGTCTCTCCCTTTGAAGAGGGGGATGACCGCGACAGCTTTCCAATCTTTGGGGATCTGAATAAGCTAGTAATAGGGATTGCAAAAATTTCAGCGGATAATTTTAGATAGAGAGGGTCCAGATTGTCTAACCAAGCTGATTTGTAGTAAACCAGATTTTGCAACTCTTTCAGAACATCAGCTGTCTGGATTTGGGTGAAGGAGAAGTGGTGGGGGGTGCAGGGGGTGCTGAGCTGTTGGCCAGGGTTTGGGTAGCCAGGTGGAATAAAAACATGGCCAGCCGTTGAAAAATGCTTATTGAAATGATTGATTATCGGAGATTGATCGGTGGTGACAGTGTTTCCTATCCTCAGTGCACTGGACAGCTGGTAGGAGGTGCTCTATTCTCCATGGACTTTAGTGTCCCAAAACTTTTTGGAATTAGTGCTACAGGAAGGAAATTTCTGTTTGAAAAAAAAAATAGCCTTATCTTTCCTAACCGACTGGGTATATTGGATCCTGACTCCCCTAAAAGTTGCACATCGCGGGGGCTATTCGATGCTCATGCAGAATGCCACAGGATGTTTTTGTACTGGTCAAGGGCAGTCACGTCTGGGGTGAACCAAGGGCTATGTCTGTTCTTAGTTCTACATCTTTTGAACGGGGCATGCTTATTTAAGAAGATGAAATTAACTTTTGAAGAGCAACCAGTCATCCTCTACTGACGGGATGAGGTCAATATCCTTCCAGGATACCCGGGCCAGGTCGATTAGAAAGGCCTGCTCGCTGAAATGTTTTAGGGAGCATTTGACAGTGATGAGGTGTGGTCGTTTGCCCGCGGAACCTTTACGCACGCAGGCAATGAGGCAGTGATTGCTGAGATCCTGGTTGAAGACATTAGAGGTGTATTTAGACATGATTCAAACAGTTTTAGAAACTTCAGAGTGTTTTCTATCCAAATGTACTAATAATATGCATATCTTATATTCTTGGCATGAGTAGCAGGAAGTTGAAATTGGGCACGCTATTTATCCAAAACTGAAAATGCTACCGCCTATACCTTAAGAAGTTAACATGCATGAAACTAAGACTTTTACGGTTACAGAAGTCAACAAATGAGAGCGCCTGGGGTTTGAGAGTGATGCTTGGGGCTGCAGGGCCTGGGTTAACCTCTACATCACCAGAGGAACAAAGGAGGAGTAGGATAAGAGTATGGCTAAAGACTATAAGAACTGGTCATCTATTGCGTTCGGAACAGAGAGTAAAAGGAGCAGATTTCTTGGCGTGGAAGAATAGATTCAAAGCATAATGTACAGACAAGGGTATAATAGAATATGAGTACAGTGGAGGTAAACCTAGGCATTGAGTGATGATGAGAGAGGTTTTGTCTCTAGAGGCACCATTTAAGCCAGATGGGGTCACCGTGAAATAAGACAAAAATCACTAAGCAATACAGCAATAGACCAGGCATATTGACATTAGGGAATGGCATGTGTAGCCGAGTGTTCATAGGGTCCAGTGAGTAGCTAGGCGTGCTGGAGACACAGCGATTCAGACAGATAGCAGGCTTTGGCTATTCGGCTAGCAGATGCACCTCATGGGGACGTTGCAACGGAAGAGCCTATTGAAAACCCCTCGTATGGTAACGTCGGCAAACCAGTCGTGATGGATCGACGGGGCTACGTGTCGGCAGCAAAGGGTCCAGTCCAATTGGCAAAAGAGGTATTGAAACCCAGGAATTGTCTGATTGATCTCTTTGGTTAGGTGGGAGATGGGCCTAGCTCTAGGCTAGCTCCAGGCTAACTGGTGCTTGCGTCAGGAAAGAGACGTTAGCCAGGACTAGCCACTCGGAAAGCAGCTAGCTGCGATTATCCGGAGTAAAGGTTCAGAGCTTGCCGAAGGAATCCGGAGATGTGGCAGAGAAAAAGCTGTCCGATATGCTCTGGGTTGATATCACGCTGATGTCCGAGTTAATGGCCGCTAGCAGTAGCTAACTGGCTGATGAGGGTTCTGGTTTTAAAGTATAAAAAAATAGCAGATCCATACTCACATTGCTTGAGCGTATGTTCAGTCTGTAGATTAAATTATAAATATAAAGTGTGGGGTAATTCGTTGTTGTTAAAGAAAGAAGAAAGCATGTGTTTATCCAACGTTTAGAAGTGTGCCATTTTTTTTATCACATTAAGTTACATGAAGTTGTATTTACACTAGAAGCAACTGCATTTGCCTTATTTCATTTTAGTACAGTAATTACAGTCCTATAGAAACCGTAAAGATAAAACTAAGTAGTTAGGGACATGCATTTCTCTCCCCTGTTCTCAGTCTACTTAGGCACTGTAATATTTTCCAATCTCTGGTTAGGGCGGGTACGTCTCGCACCCATCTCATTCTCCTAAACCCTACTATCATTCCTCTAGGGGGAAACAGTCCCTAAACCCTCAACATGTCACTCTTCTCAACCCCTCGCCTCACCCACCCCCTTCCTTCCCAACCCATGTTTCTCTTTTGTCAGCTCAATTTTTCATCCCTCTGTCTCCCGTTACAATCCCTCGCTCTTTTTCGTCCAGGCCTGCAACCCATCCTCACGTCACCCCAGGTCCAGATTGGAGAACCGAGAGAGTGAGAAAGAAAAAAGAGAAAGAGAAACAGAAGAGAGGGAAGGAGCTAGGATAATACAACAATGTGATGGAATTAGCTGTAGGGATGCCCTTTACATTCAAACCGTGAACCAGTTTAAAATAATTTGGCAGATTTGGGCAATGATAAGCGCCTACATGCTATAAATTATGTCAGAGCTCAGGCTCTGTGCATCACATCGCTGTATGGGTTTTGACTGACAGCCATTCTGAACTTGAGCACTGCATGCAACAAGATGTTGCCCCCATCCCTCCCACTAATTGGGCAACTTTTGCAAATGTGTTGTTGTCTGAGTGAGGGAAAGGCTGTATATTAGTGTCAACATTTATGATGAATATGTTTGATGTACAGTTACAAAGCGGCACTGTGTCACACCCAGTTCTGAACAGAATGAGCATACTGTCTATTGTGAAGAAAATGTGGGGCGGCACACACATTAAATGCAGGCATGACTCCATCGTATGCTCACCAACATTACAATCTGTTTCTGTGAATTTCTCTGTGATTTATTATGGGCCGTTTTTGGATTGCGTAAACAGCTAAAGCAATTGTGTGATGGTGGGGATGCAGGGTTGTGTTCCATACTAAACAACTGCAAGTGTGCTTGCAGTTCCTCAACAGCTAGGAGAGGTTAAAAAACACTGTATAGTTGAATACACTTCTTTGAGTCATAAACATTTGTTGAAATGACTTAGGAACTGTGGACACGTTGGAGAGGTGTGTGGCCACTTGGAGACACCAGTTAGGCCAATTCCCATAAGTTTAAAATGTTTCCAAAAACATTCTGTCAACCTACACAGTAGAATGTTGAGATTGATTGGCAACCACACACTGTAAACTACTAAACACGGTCTCAGCAATGTGCATTTGGTTTGGTCTGTGGCTCTTATGAATTTTGACTTTCAATTTGGACTGGTTTTGGAGTTTTAAGACTAGTTGTAGTTTGCATTGACAGCCTCTGACAGTGTTTGTTTCTCCAAGGAGGAACAGTCCTGATTCAGAAAGAAGGACAGTGGAAGAACTGGTACAGTATGTTCGCGTACAAACCCTCTTGTGCAATAAACAAAGAGGCACATGAAACATACACGCACGCACCCATGCACCTTAATGACAATTTAGGAAACCTCAAGGCCGATTCAACTGACAGTTGATGGCAAGCTTATTGTTTATTAGAAATGAATAGAGCCTGAACAGTCATAAGCTCCACCACATACTTTAATCACAAACGAACAATGTTTAGATCCCGCAAGGATCTTTGTCAGGTCATTTCGCTTATTGTTTTTGACAGCTATTCAATGAGGCAAAGATGAAAAGCAGAATTTCTAATTGGACTGATGCCCCCATGAGCCTGGATCTATGGACACACACACACACACACACACACACACACACACACACACACACGGTGCAAACTATTGATAGTACGGAGAAACCTTGACACAGCACTGCTTTAGAGTGGAAAACCCAAAAGTAGGAATATAAAAGGAATAAGCTAAAATGAAAAGCAACATCGTCTTAATGTATTCACCCACACACTCTTCTTCCCTGCATCTCTGCCTGCTGCACTGTTTTATTATCCGTAGAAGCTGCTACTTGCATTGTCTTATTAGCCTACAATATGGAATTGTGTTTGTGTTTGTGTTTGTGAATGAAAGGGCCACCTCGATACAGATCAACTGTTGCATTCTCACGGTTAAACTGGAAATGGATACTACCTCACACATGTTCCTTTCTGACCCACACACATACACACAAACACACATGCACACACACCTGTAGAGGCTTCATATCTGCTCTTAATACTTGTCTCTTTTGTGTGTGTGTGTGTGTGTGTGTGTGTGTGTGTGTGTGTGTGTGTGTGTGTGTGTGTGTGTGTGTGTGTGTCTGAGGATCTCATTCATCATGCAGCCTTCTTTTGAGGGGGAAGCCCTGTAATTACTTTTTCTATAAAAACCAGGGAAGGCTTGAATCTGTTCTTCTTCTCTCTCTCTCTCTATCTCTCTCTAGTAGGCTGAGTGTAAACACATAATCCGTCCTGCCGTTTCTATGAGAGAAGTGGAAATGAGTTATTACTCTTCTTTGAGTGGGAGTCTTTTGCTCTTTCACTCGTTCTTTTGCTTGTTCGTAACAGGGGAGAGCAAGGGAGAGGGAAGAAGTGCTCTGTGCTCCGACAGACACCAAAAAGAGATATAGAAACAGCTTTTTCTCAGTCTGTCAATCACCTTCCATTACCTTTTTGTATTTCCTTCTGGCTTCTTACACTTTTAATGTTTCTCCGTGCACATCGTTCTACCTCCCCTACTAATTTCCTGTCTCTCTCTTTCTCTTTCTCTCCCACCTTCACCGTGTCTCATCTGATGCTCTTTCCAGGAACCTCTCATGTTGTGTATGTGCGGGGCGGCAGGGTAGTCTAGTGGTTAGAGCGTTGGACTCGTAACCGAAAGTTTGCAAGGTGACAAGGTACAAACCTGTCGTTCTGCCCCTGAACAGGCAATTACCACTGTTCCTAGGCTGTCATTGAAAATAAGAATTTGTTATTAACTGACTTGCCTAGTTAAATAAAGGTAAAATAAAAAAATTATTTCCTTATGTTATCTACCAACATGTGTCTTTCCTTTATTCAAAGAGGGTGTGAGAACATTCAACTAGCTCTCACAGTCTCACTGAAGAATTAGACATTTTTGCACTTTTCTTCAAAGGACAAATTTCAAAGTTACTCCAAAAGTCAAATTTTTGAGACGAGAGTTATGGCGTGGGATAGGGTTAAAACATTCAATTAAGACATAATATAAGGTTTAAATTAAGGCATTCATTCTGAATGGTTGAGTTAAGGGTTAAGGTTTGGGATAGGGTTAAAAACAAAAGTTCCCCACAATGGGATTGAACACGCATCCTTCTGATCCAAATCCATGGGATTATTATAAATCATGGGATTGTGCCAATCTAACCACCACTGTCCACAGCGCCCTAGTAAAACCCAAGCCTACATGTTGGTAATAGCCTCCCCATCCAGACTGGTCTCAAAGACTAGGTGTCACATAATAAATACAAATCTTAGACACTCTAAAATCAAATCAAAATCAATCTTTATTTGTCACATGCGCCCAATACAACATGTGTAGACCTTACCTTGAAATGCCTACGTACAAGCCCTTACCCAACAGTGTAGCTAAAGAAAGAGTTGAGAAAATATTGACCAAATAAACAAAATATATATATATTTTTAAAGTAACACAATAAAATAACAATAATGAGGCTATATCCAGGGGGTACCAGTACCGAGTCAGTGTGCTGGGGTACCAGTTAGTCGAGGTCATTTGTACATGTAGGTAGGGGTGAAGTGACTATGCATCGATAATAAACAGCGAAGAGCAGCAGTGTACAAAAACAAATGGGGGAAGGGGGGTGTCAATGTCAATAATCTGGTGGTCATTTGATTAGTTGTTCAGCAGTGTTATGGCTTGGGGGTAGAAACTGTTAATAAGGAGCCTTTGGTCCTAGACTTGGCGCTTCAGTACCGCTTGCCGTGCGGTAGCAGAGAAAACAGTTTATGACTTGGGTGACTGGAGTCTTTGACAATTTTTGTGCTTTCCTCTGACACCTACTAGTATATAGGTCTGGATGGTAGGAAGCTTGGCCCCAGTGATGTACTGAGCCGTATGTACTACCCTCTGTAGTGCCTTACGGTCAGATGCCTATAATTTAATAATCAAATTAGTATAACATGTTATGTTTGGTATGGTTATATTTGAGAGAATGTTACTTTAGGTAAAAAGTCAAGTCTAGCAACCCAAAGGTTGCATGTTTAAATATTAAATATAAAAATATTAAAAATCTAAATATATTTTAATATAAACAGCTACAGCAAAAATCTTCTTCCAGCAGTTGACAGGTTGTTCTTCTGTTGCAAGTTCAAAGATAGTTTTCTCTTCAAAAATCCTAGCCGTAGTTGGTTCTTCTTTCTGCTAACTCATCGTGGTTAACACCTACCCCAAGGACGCATTCAGTGGTTCATCCTTCCGCTTCACCCATAACCGTTCTAACTCATCGTGGTTAACACCTACCCCAGGACGCATTCAGTGGTTCATCCTTCCGCTTCACCCCTAACCGTTCTAACTCATCGTGGTTAACACCTACCCCAGGACGCATTCAGTGGTTCATCCTTCCGCTTCACCCCTAACCGTTCTAACTCATCGTGGTTAACACCTACCCCAGGACGCGTTCAGTGGTTCATCCTTCCGCTTCACACCTAACCGTTCTAACTCATTGTGGTTAACACCTACCCCAGGACGCGTTCAGTGGTTCATCCTTCCGCTTCACGCCTAACCGTTCTAACTCATCGTGGTTAACACCTACCCCAAGGACGCGTTCAGTGGTTCATCCTTCCGCTTCACCCCTAACCGTTCTAACTCATCGTGGTTAACACCTACCCCAGGACGCATTCAGTGGTTCATCCTTCCGCTTCACCCCTAACCGTTCTAACTCATCGTGGTTAACACCTACCCCAGGACGCATTCAGTGGTTCATCCTTCCGCTTCACCCCTAACCATTCTAACCTGGGGATTTCCAGATCAAGCTAACATTCTTAATATACTTTATTCATCTTAACTTTTAAAGTATACATTTTTAAATGGTAATCTTTCTTTCCTGCTAAGGCCTTGTTATCCTAAGCTTAAAACCTCTTTAGGCTAGGGGGCATTATTTTGACATCTGGATGAAAAGCGTGCCCAAAGTAGAATATGCATATAATTGGTAGATTTGGATAGGAAACACTCTAAAGTTTCTAAAACTGTTACAATAATGCCTGTGAGTGTAACATAACTGATATGGCAGGCAAAAACACAAGGACAAACCATCCAGGGAAAAAAATTCAGCCCACCACTGTTTCCAATGGCTTCTTATGGATGGGTGTTCCTGAGCAGGAACCAAATCAGCGGAAATTTTAGAGCGCCACCTATAGTTTTTGATAAAACTCAAACTTTCATTAAAACACACATGCAAGGTACTGAATTAAAGCTACACTCGTTGTGAATCTAGCCACCAAGTCAGATTTGTAAAATGCTTTTCGGCGAAAGCATGAGAAGCTATTATCTGATAGCATGCACCCCCCAAAATACCTGAACGTCACCTAAACAACAGATTTTGCGGTAGCCGGCGCTACACAAAACACAGAAATAAAATATAAAACATTCATTACCTTTGACAAGCTTCTTTGTTGGCACTCCTATATGTCCCATAAACATCACAATTGGGTCTTTTTCCCGATTAAATCCGTCATTGTCTACCCAAAATGTAATTTTATGAAGGGCAATCTGATCCAGGAAAATTCCCCTTTACAAGACGCAACGTCACTTTTTAAAATGACAAAAGTTGCCTATAAACTTTTACAAATCACTTCAAACTACTTTTCTAAACCAACTTTAGGTATTAATAAACCTTAATAATCTATCAAATTGATCACCGGGCGATCTGTATTCAATAGCAGCAAGTCTTGAAATCATCGTCCATGTTTTCACTTTCATAACATCCTGCGGTGCGCCCCAAGACAGGAAGTGCCTATACGTCATCTAACCAAGGATAAAGCAGCCATGAAATGCCAGTACTGGCGACATCGTGTGAAAGCTGTAGGCATTGAAATGGGAACCTCATTTATTTTCTGTCGCCTTAGACAATACATTGACTGGCGGATGAATATTTTTTTTGAGTTTTTGGTGAACAGTTTTCCCTGGGATTTCGACTCCTAAACACGTTCTGTTATAGCCACAGACACGATTCAACCAGTTTTAGAGACTTCAGAGTGTTTTCCATACACACATACTTATCATATGCATATACTATATTCCTGGCATGAGTAGCAGGACTTTGAAATGTTGCATGATTTTTAACAAAAAGCTGAGAAAAGCTGAGAAAATTCGCATCATATGAAGGGAACACCTCCCAGGTTGCAGTTCCTATGGCTTCCACTAGATGTCAACAGTCTTTAGAAAGAGTTTCAGTCTTGTTTTTGGAAAAATTAGCTAGAATTTGTAGTTTTTCTAAGTGGCTCCCATTTTGGCTGTAGTGTTTTCACTTTCATTTTGTATGCATTTTGAAGGAAGGAAACCGGTGGATTATTGAATGAAGCGCACCAGCTAAACTGAGTTTGTGGGGATATAAATAAGGACTTTATCGACAAAAGGACCATTTCTGATGTAGCTGGCTCCTTTTGGAGTGCCAACAGAAGAAGATCTTCAAAGGTAAGGCAGTTATTTTATCGCTATTCCTGACTTTCGAGGTGCACCTGCCTGGTTTAATTATTTTTAATGCTTTTGTATGCGGGGCACTGTCCTCAGATAATCGCATGGTGTGCTTTCGCCGTAAAGCCTTTTTTAAATCTGACACAGTGGCTGGATTAACAAGAAGTTAAGCTTTTTTCTGATGTATGACACTTGAATTTACATGAATGTTAAATATTACTATTTCTGTAATTTGAATTTCGCGCTCTGCAATTTCACCAGAAGTTGTCGAGGTGGGTCGCTAGCGCCACGCCTGGCCATATTTAACAAACATTGTCTATATGCATCATACCTTAAAGCAAACATTATAATACGGTTAACTATTGTACTGCATTACTTTAATCACACATTGTTAACCCTTTTACTATATTACTCTAATCACCCTTTAATAATATCTCCCCTTATACATTTCCCTATGCTTTTAAACTTTAACATTTAACATCTTTAACCTTTCATCATGATTTTACTATATTCCAGACCCAATTCATTTCGTTTACTTATTTCATTCTTACTTATTCATTCTTCTTTCTGCTCGGTGTGTGTGTGAAATTGAAACTTTTTCATGAGTGTGTATGTGAGTGTACGCAAATGGGTCTCTAAAATGTCACAGAGAACTGGGCCTTAGCCGACTACTCTTGACAATACAAAATGGACGATGGACATTCACAAATTAATACATAACATACTAAACGTAACATATCATATTCATTTGAGATTTTCCTGTACTATGTTATGTCTATGAGTCCAGGTTGCCTCCTGTCTAATTCCCTATCCTCTTCGCCTCTACTCTCACCTTTTTCTTGGACAACATCTCTACCCCCTCTCTGTTATCCTTCCTGGATAGAATACAATCCTCTTCCTCCAACCTCTCCTTACCCATCCGTTATGGTGACCCTTTATAGAACCCACACTTTCCTTCTTCACTCTCTCTCCTTCCATTCCCTCCCGTCCTCCTCCCCTAATCTCCCCTCTCCACCACCACCTCCCACACTGCCAGGAAAGTGAGGGAGGGGTCTCTGGTGGGAGTTGGGGCCTGGCGACCAGGGCCCCAGAGTCAGGGAGCGGGCCAAGATCACTGGCCAAGGAACAGAGCACTCATCCTGGCAGTACCACACTGAGTTGAGCCCCTCCTCACAGCAGCTTTGGTGCTCTAGTCCCAACCTCCCTGGGATCTAGCTGGAAGAGTAGAGATAAGAGAGAGAGGAGGAGCTGATTGAGATTTGGATTCTACATTTCTATTAGAAAGCGTGTGTAATTGGATAGGAGATTTTCCTGCTAACACTTTCTAGTAAGTAGAACTAATAACATTAATGTAATAACTGGCCAAATACTTGAGGACTGCTTTGAAGAGGGTGGACTCAGAAGAGGAGGCTCTCTCAGTCCTGTTACCAAGCAACTGATACCTCTGGGTAGCGGATGGATACGAGTGACCGCACAAGATGGACACTGAGCCAAGGCTTTGCTGGATCATGGTCAGTTTATATTAAGAATGGGCTCTTGAGATGCATCCATGTTACTCATTAATTGTTTTAGCAATGACACAAGTGTCTATGTCAAGTAGGCCTACAGGATTTATGTCAAGTATAGGATTTTATTGCATTTCTTTGTACACTCAGCAAAAAACTCAGCAAAAAAATAAACATCCTCTCACTGTCAAATGCGTTTATTTTCAGAAAACTTAACATGTGTAAATATTTGTATGAACATAACAAGATTCAACAACTGAGACATAAACTGAACAAGTTCCACAGACATGTGACTAACATAAATGGAACAATGTGTCCCTGAACAAAGGGAGGGTCAAAATCAAAAGTAACAGTCAGTATCTGGTGAGGCCACCAGCTGCATTAAGTACTGCAGTGCATCTCCTCCTCACGGACTGCACCAGATTTGCCAGTTTTTGCTGTGAGATGTTACCCTACTCTTCCACCAAGGCACCTGCAAGTTCCCAGACATTTCTGGGGGGAATGGCCCTATCCCTCACCCTCCGATCTAACAGGTCCCAGACATGCTCAATGGGATTGAGATCCGGGCTCTTCGCTGGCCATGGCAGAACACTGACATTCCTGTCTTGCAGGAAATCACGCAAAGAAAGAGCAGTATAGCTGGGGGCATTGTCATGCTGGAGGGTCATGTCAGGATGAGCCTGCAGGAAGGGTACCACATAAGAGATGAGGATGTCTTCCCTGTAACGCACAGCGTTGAGATTGCCTACAATGACAACAAGCTCAGTCCGATGATGCTGTGACGTAGCGCCCCAGACCATGACGGACCCTCCACCTTCAAATCGAACCCGCTCTAGAGTACAGGCCTCGGTGTAACGCTCATTCCTTCGACGATGAACACGAATCCGACTATCACCTCTGGTGAGACAAAACAGCGAATCATCAGTGAAGAGCACTTTTTACCAGTCCTGTCTGGTACAGCGATGGTGCGTTTTTGCCCATAGGCGACGGTGATGTCTGCCTTACAACAGGCCTACAAGCCCTCTGTCCAGCCTCTCTCAGACTATTTCGGACAGTCTTAGCACTGATGGAGGAATTCTGCATAATAATACAATTTTGCAGATTAACACTGGGGTGATAAATGATCAGATGGTCATGTACAGGTAGAGATATTGGTGTGCAAAAGAGCAGAAAAGTAAATAAATAAATAAAATAAAAACAGTATAAAAACAGTATGGGAATGAGGTAGGTGAAAATGGGTGGGCTATTTACCAATAGACTATGTACAGCTGCAGCGATCGGTTAGCTACTCGGATAGCTGATGTTTGAAGTTGGTGAGGGAGATAAAAGTCTCCAACTTCAGCGATTTTTGCAGTTCGTTCCAGTCACAGGCAGCAGAGTACTGGAACGAAAGGCGGCCAAATGAGGTGTTGGCTTTAGGGATGATCAGTGAGATACACCTGCTGGAGCGTGTGCTACGGATGGGTGTTGCCATCGTGACCAGTGAACTGAGATAAGGCGGAGCTTTACCTAGCATGGACTTGTAGATGACCTGGAGCCAGTGGGTCTGGCGACGAATATGTAGCGAGGGCCAGCCGACTAGAGCATACAAGTCGCAGTGGTGGGTGGTATAAGGTGCTTTGGTGACAAAACGGATGGCACTATGATAGACTGCATCCAGTTTGCTGAGTAGAGTGTTGGAAGCCATTTTGTAGATGACATCGCCGAAATCGAGGATCGGTAGGATAGTCAGTTTTACTAGGGTAAGCTTGGCGGCGTGAGTGAAGGAGGCTTTGTTGCGGAATAGAAAGCCGACTCTTGATTTGATTTTCGATTGGAGATGTTTGATGTGAGTCTGGAAGGAGAGTTTGCAGTCTAGCCAGACACCTAGGTACTTATAGATGTCCACATATTCAAGGTCGGAACCATCCAGGGTGGTGATGCTAGTCGGGCATGCGGGTGCAGGCAGCGATCGGTTGAAAAGCATGCATTTGGTTTTACTCGCGTTTAAGAGCAGTTGGAGGCCACGGAAGGAGTGCTGTATGGCATTGAAGCTCGTTTGGAGGTTAGATAGCACAGTGTCCAATGACGGGCCGAAAGTATATAGAATGGTGTCGTCTGCGTAGAGGTGGATCAGGGAATCGCCCGCAGCAAGAGCAACATCATTGATATATACAGAGAAAGAGTCGGCCCGAGAATTGAACCCTGTGGCACCCCCATAGAGACTGCCAGAGGACCGGACAGCATGCCCTCCGATTTGACACACTGAACTCTGTCTGCAAAGTAATTGGTGAACCAGGCAAGGCAGTCATCCGAGAAACCGAGGCTATTGAGTCTGCCGATAAGAATATGGTGATTGACAGAGTCCAAAGCCTTGGCGAGGTCGATGAAGACGGCTGCACAGTACTGTCTTTTATCGATGGCGGTTATGATATCGTTTAGTACCTTGAGCGTGGCTGAGGTGCACCCGTGACCGGCTCGGACACCAGATTGCACAGCGGAGAAGGTACGGTGGGATTCGAGATGGTCAGTGACCTGTTTGTTGACTTGGCTTTCGAAGACCTTAGATAGGCAGGGCAGGATGGATATAGGTCTATAGCAGTTTGGGTCCAGGGTGTCTCCGCCTTTGAAGAGGGGATGACTGCGGCAGCTTTCAATCCTTGGGGATCTCAGACGATATGAAAGAGAGGTTGAACAGGCTGGTAATAGGGGTTGCGACAATGGCGGCAGATAGTTTCAGAAATAGAGGGTCCAGATTGTCAAGCCCAGCTGATTTGTACGGGTCTAGGTTTTGCAGCTCTTTCAGAACATCTGCTATCTGGATTTGGGTAAAGGAGAACCTGGAGAGGCTTGGGCGAGGAGCTGCGGGGGGCGGAGCTGTTGGCCGAGGTTGGAGTAGCCAGGCGGAAGGCATGGCCAGCTGTTGAGAAGTGCTTATTGAAGCTTTCGATAATCGTGGATTTATCGGTGGAGACCGTGTTACCTAGCCTCAGTGCAGTGGGCAGCTGGGAGGAGGTGCTCTTGTTCTCCATGGACTTCACAGTGTCCCAGAACTTTTTGGAGTTGGAGCTACAGGATGCAAACTTCTGCCTGAAGAAGCTGGCCTTAGCTTTCCTGACTGACTGCGTGTATTGGTTCCTGACTTCCCTGAACAGTTGCATATCACGGGGCTATTCGATGCTATTGCAGTCCGCCACAGGATGTTTTTGTGCTGGTCGAGGGCAGTCAGGTCTGGAGTGAACCAAGGGCTGTATCTGTTCTTGGTTCTGCATTTTTTGAACGGAGCATGCTTATCTAAAATGGTGAGGAAGTTACTTTTAAAGAATGACCAGGCATCCTCAACTGACGGGATGAGGTCAATGTCCTTCCAGGATACCCGGGCCAGGTCGATTAGAAAGGCCTGCTCACAGAAGTGTTTTAGGGAGCGTTTGACAGTGATGAGGGTGGTCGTTTGACTGCGGCTCCGTGGCGGATACAGGCAATGAGGCAGTGATCGCTGAGATCCTGGTTGAAGACAGCGGAGGTGTATTTGGAGGGCCAGTTGGTCAGGATGACGTCTATGAGGGTGCCCTTGTTTACAGAGTTAGGGTTGTACCTGGTGGGTTCCTTGATGATTTGAGTGAGATTGAGGGCATCTAGCTTACATTGTAGGACTGCCGGGGTGTTAAGCATATCCCAGTTTAGGTCACCTAACAGAACAAACTCTGAAGCTAGATGGGGGGCGATCAATTCACAAATGGTGTCCAGGGCACAGCTGGGAGCTGAGGGTGGTCGGTAGCAGGCGGCAACAGTGAGAGACTTATTTCTGGAGAGGGTAATTTTCAAAATTAGTAGTTCGAACTGTTTGGGTATGGACCTGGAAAGTATGACATTACTTTGCAGGCTATCTCTGCAGTAGACTGCAACTCCGCCCCCTTTGGTAGTTCTATCTTGACGGAAGATGTTATATGCCACCTTGCAGCATGACTAAGGCATGTTCACACAGATGAGCAGGGACCCTGGGCATCTTTCTTCTAGTTTTTGTCAGAGTCAGTAGAAAGGCCTCTTTAGTGTCTTACATTTTCATAACTGTGACCTTAATTGCCTACCGTCTGTAAGCTGTTAGCATTTAACGACCATTCCGCAGGTGCATATTCATTAATTGTCTATGGTTTATAGAACAAGCATGGGAAACAGTGTTTAAACCATTTACATTGAAGATCTATGAAGTTATTTGGATTTTTACAAATTATCTTTGAAAGACAGGGTCCTGCGTTAATGCTACAAGCCTGGGAACCAAAGACCACCTTACCATATTAATAGTCATTACTATCTGAGAGCAGACAGATTTTTCTGTGTTCTCACAGTATGCCACTACTGTTGTTGCTGTCAATTGACTAGATTGTTGCTGTTAACCGACTAGATTGTTGCTGTCATCTGACTAGAATGTTGCTGTCATCTGACTAGATTGTTGCTGTCATCTGACTAGATTGTTGCTGTCATCTGACTAGATTGTTGCTGTCATCTGACTAGATTGTTGATGTCATCTGACTAGATTGTTGATGTCATCTGACTAGATTGTTGTTGTCATCTGACTAGATTGTTGCTGTCATCTGACTAGATTGTTGCTGTCATCTGACTAGAAAATGCAAACATCCTCCTTTGGTAAAAACACAACTGAATATAATAGAAAAGGATATAGAAGAGAAGTCTGGCAACTTCTATGCTGATGCCAGTACCAGTTCATTTCCGTTTCTAGAACGTTTTTCTGACGAAGGTGGACAATTTTTTTTGTCATGTTGGTAAGTTGCCAATGTCCATTCTATAGTTATTTTTAATTCTGTGGGTTGGCCTCTCGAACTTTCACCCCTAAAGTCATGTGAAGTCATGTTTAGAGTCATACACAGACCCGCACGGAACCCACACACTCAAAATGTAGACGAAAATCAGAGGAATGTCAAATAGAATGCTTAGAATTCCAACATAAAAAATTATATGCCAGCTGATAGCAAAATGAAATGAAATTAAAATGAAATGCAATTGAAGTTTTTCCTCGGTTTTCGTTGATATGAAAACATCAATCACTAAAAAATGTAGCCAGAGATTTTGCCCACTCTACGCACCATAACCCCTCCCCTGTCTGAGTGAGAAGTGCAGGGTGCAGACAGCTCCGGGAATGATTGACAGCTGTCTGAGGAGAGAAGTATCTAACAAAAAAACGCCCAGATGTACAACATAAGACCCGAGGAGTAAACACTTGGCTACCTGAATAACAGCTAGGGCCAGGGAGTTTCCAGCTTACCTGAGCGAGGATGTAGGAGTACTTTTCTGCAATTACAAAAGGAATTGCAAAAGGAATTGCAAAGGAAATTGCAAAAGGAACTGCAAAAGGAATTGCAAAAGGAATTACAAAAGGAATTGTAAAAGGAATTACAAAAGGAATTGCAAAAGGAATTACAAAAGGAATTACAAAAGGAATTACAAAAGGAATTGCAAAAGGAATTGCAAAAGGAATTGCAAAAGGAATTACAAAAGGAATTGTAAAAGGAATTACAAAAGGAATTACCAAAGGAATTACAAAAGGAATTGCAAAAGGAATTACAAAAGCATCAAGTCACTAATGTATTTTTTGTGATTTTTGTGTGACTTTTTTTTAGTTAATTAACTACCATTATTTGAAAATGTCTTCGTGTGTGAGACATAGTGTCAGGTTTATGGGCTTTGTGTGTGTGTGTGTGTGTGTGTGTGTGTGTGTGTGTGAGTGTGTGTGGATGGATTTATCAATTTATTTGCACTTTGTTGATGACACAATTTCTTTATCTATCATGTTTTTCCAGAACGAAAGGTTTATAATAAAAGGACCGTATGAAGGTTAAGTCGGTATAGAGGTTATTTTTGACTGAACTTTAGTAGAAGGATGACCGTAGGTTCACTTTAATATAATGCACAGAATTAAGCATGTATATACATAAAACCATGTTCCCAATGTTATTTAATAATGTTGCTACACTAGAGTAAAAAAAAAGGTATCGCCGCAGAAAATAGAAAAAAAGTCCCAGCAGATTCCGTTTGGGTCTAATAGTTTAGCAGAGAGGAAAGATGACATTCCCCCGAGGTACGCTGGGTGAAGCCACACAATCAATGGAATGAGAGGGAGGCTAACCAGCCATTCAGTGTCTGTCTGATGAGGTCAATGTGTAGCACATGAGGATGTGAAACTTAGTCCTCAGTCTGAAGTGTCCCCCACTTGCTTTCTAGCTTTCCGTGTGGGGAGACTGGTAAGACGCTTCAGGGGGGGTGATCAAATGTGCTAGTAAACAGAGGTCCTTGGTTTGAGATAAATCAGGAGGAAGTGGTACTCGCTAAGCGAGCAGTGTGACGTCCATTATACATGCACGTCTCCATTCCTTAACCTTTATCACTGCATCACTCGGGGAGATCCAGCCATATCCCTACTCAACCTAGAGGCAACACCTCACTGGTCAGGTATGACAAACACCAAGATTGCTGGATGGATATTGTCTGCCATTGTGACGTTGGTCTCTCTCGCACTCACTCTCTTTCTCTCTCTCCTCCCCCTGCTTCAATTACACAATCTCTACATTCCCTTTTCTGTCTTTTCCTTCTTTCTCTTTTCGCTTCTATTCTTTCGCCCCTTTCTCACAACTAAAGTAGAAGTGACAAGGATCTGAGCAGCAAAGAAACCCTATGAGTGCCTTGAAGGTACCTTTGAAGAAAAAAAAACATATTTCCTCCTTCATTGTTCTCCCTTGAGTTAATGCACAATACCAGTCAAAAGCTTGAACACACATACTCATTCAAGGGTTTTTCTTTATTTTTACTATTTTCTACATTGTATGATAATAGTGAAGACATCAAAACTATGAAATAACACATATGGAATCATGTAGTAACCAAAAAAGTGTTAAACAAATCAAAATATAATGTATATTTGAAAATCTTCAAAGTAGCCACCCTTTGCCATGATGACAGCTTAGCACACTCTTGGCATTCTCTCAACCAGCTTCACCTGGAATGCTTTTCCAACAGTCTTGGAGGAGTTGTTGGCTGCTTTTCCTTCACTCTAAGGGCCGACTCATCCCAAACCATCTGGGTTGGGATCAGGTGATTATGGAGGCCAGGTCATTTGATGCAGCACTCCGTTACTCTCATTCTTGGTCAAATAGCCCTTGCACAGCCTGGAGGTGTGGTGGGTCATTGTCCTGTTGAAAAAAAAATGATCGTCCCACAGCGCAAACCAGAAGGGATGGTGTATCGTGTTAATCAGCATGGCTAAGTGTGCCTTGAAATCTAAATAAGTCACGGCACAGCAAAGCACCCCCACACCATCACACCTTCTCCTCTAAAGCTCAAAATTGGACTCATCAGACCAAAGGACAGATTTCCACTGGTCTAATGTCCATTGCTCATGTTTCTTGGCCCAAGCAAGTCTCCTCTTCTTATTGGTGTCTTTTAGTAGTGGTTTCTTTGAAGGCATGATTCACACAGTCTCATTTGAACAGTTGAAGTTGAGATGTCTGTTACTGGAACCCTGTGAAGCATTTATTTGGACTGCAATTTCTGAGGCTGCTAACTCTAATGAATGTATCCTCTGCAGCAGAGGTTACTCTGGGTCTTCCTTTCCTGTGGCGGTCCTCATGAGAGCCAGTTTCATTATAGTGCTTGATGATTTTTGCGACTGCACTTCAAGAAACTTTAAAAGGTTCTTGAATATCTTAAATTAATGATTGACTGTCATTTATCTTTGCTTATTTGAGCTGTTCTTGCCATAACCCTATTTGGTTAAAGTCCATACTATCTTCTGTATACCACCCCTACATTGTCACAACACAACTGATTGGCTCAATTGCATTAAAAAGGAAAGAAATTACACAAATCAAGTTTAACTAGGCACAGCTGTTAATTCAAATACCCCATGAAGCTGGTTGAGAGGATACCAAGAGTGTTCAAAGCTGACATCAAGGCAAAGGTTGGCTACTTTGAAGAATCTCAAATATAACATATATTTCAGTTACTACATGTTTCCATATGTGTTATTTTATCATAAATAAAGAAAAATCTTCGAATGAGTATGTGTTCTAAAACTTGTGACTGGTACTGTATGTGTAACATGTATATCAACTATGTCTAGGTCTCACTGCAAAACATCACTGTTTCAAACTACTAGCGCACAGATAGTAGTTATCTATTTCCCATTGGCTACATATAGATGGATAAATTATTCAATGCATTATGTTATACACACTGGTTAGTATTTATCCTACAGTCACCTCACTAATCTACTCTCATCAAGACTCAAAGACCCAGCGGTAGACCAGTGCTGACAGACCAAGTCCTCATGTACTGTAAATATTCCTTCTTTCTTATTAGAAGATTATATGCCAACAATCATTCAGTATGCCGCTGTATGTATCTCCTTTAGCTCCTTTAGTTCCTTTCAAGAGAAGTGGGATCATCATGAATGCATGTAATCAAAGCAAAACCTGTGTCATGACTTCCGCCGAAGTTGGTTCCTCTCCTTGGTTGGGCGGCGTTCGGCGGTCGGCGTCGACGGTCTTCTAGCCATCATTGATCCATTTTTCATTTTCCATTTGTTTTGTCTTGTCTTCCCACACACCAGGTTTCAATTCCATCATTGCATGTTGTGTATTTAACCCTCTGTTCTCCCCCATGTCCTTGTCCGGAATTGTTTATTGTAAGTGATTGTGCTCGTTATTCTAGTGTGCAACGTTTATTTTTACCCATTGTATTGATTGTTCTGTTTACGGTGATTTTTATTATTAAACTGTGCCGTTGTAACTCAGTTTTTGCTCCCCTGCGCCTGACTCCTCTCCTGCCAGTACGCACCCCTTACAACCTGATGTACTGTGTAGGAGTCACACTTAAAATACCTTTGAGTTCAATACATGTTTCTCTTTGTCTCCGAGCAGGAAAAACTAAGGTAAAATCAGAACCAGGGAAAATAATTGTGACGTCTCTATCACAGAAAGCAGGAACATTTGCGAGACAATATTTAATAGCTGAAATAATTGTTTCTCCTTGCTTCAACATGAAAACGAGGTAGAGAGCGAGAAAGAGAGAGAAGATAAGAGGAGAAAGAGAGAGAGAAGAAAGGAGAGGGGAGAAGAAAGGAGAGGAGAGGAGAAAGAGCTAAAGAGAGGGGAGAAGAAAGTAAAGAAAAGGAGAGATAAATAAGACTGAAAGAAACAGATTGTCTCCTTTCTTTCTGGCCCTGCAGAACAGTGGTCTGTCAAGGTCAGTTATAATTACAGGCACTTGAAGGAGAGCTGTTCTGTTGCGTGAGCGAGCCGCCACTTCTTTGTCCGGGCAAGATGACGTTTCTCCGATGCAATCGATGGCCCTGAAAAGAGTAGCAAAGGTGCTCATTATAAACTGAATGTGACGGCATCACCACCAAGGTCTCACTTTGATACCAAACCAGCCAATCATCTGATTTGGCGTAGAGTGGGGAGGTGTGGGAAGGTGTAGGTTGGAGAGAGAGAGAGAGCAAGAGCCAGAGAAAGAGAGACAGAGACAGAGAGAGAGAGAAAAGAGAGAGAGAAAGAGGGTGAAAGAGAGAGAGAGAGAGGGCGAGTGAGAAATGCAGCTCCTGGAATGCACAAGGTTACTGTAAAGAGTTAAATGACATTTTCAGCATGGAATGCTCCCTGGTATAACCCTCACTTTTAATTACCAAATCAATCAGCCATGACTTTTTCCCTTACAGTCCAGACACACAGGCCCCATATTGTAATTTGACCTACATTGCTCCCAGTTACGAGTTGTGTATTTCAAGGGATGATTTCACTTGTGACATTGAAATAAACTTTGTGCGTAGCAGGGGAAATTAAATCAATGCATAGAAGGCTAATAAGGTAGTTAGGGGGATTTAGAATAACTATACTGATACTATTATAGAGCTGCCCTATGGTTGGACACCTTTCCTCTCAAATATTCATATATTTAAGGCAATTTCCATGATATGTCAGGGTTTTAATCCTCTACACTTGTAATAGAATGATAAAGTTAATTATCCTCATTATGACTAAAAAGGGGATCGACTTTTGCATTATTATCACATCTACTCCCGCTCTCCCTTTCCGGCACTCAACGTTGCCAGTTTAATCATTATTAAGCACACCTGCCTCCATCGTTAAGCGCACCTGCGCCTCATGAGACTCACCTGGACTCCATCACCTTCCTGATTACCTCCCCTATATCTGTCACTCCCTTTGGTTCTTCCTCAGGCGTTATTGACTCTGTTTCTGTGATTCATGTCTGTACGCTACTCGTGTTTCTTGTGTTGTTCTGTTATTTATTGAATTGACTCCCTGTACTTGCTTCCTGATTCTTAGAGTACCCATTACAGTTATATTTGACGGATGCTTTCTGGTCCGTTCACCAAGCACTGTGTGTAGGTGGTAGGAACACAATCCCCTTCATTAATTGTAAAAATACAAGATTGTGGATGACATATGGGTCAATAAAACAATCAGAAAAACATGTCTCTCCTGAATCGCCTCGCTGGGTCTTGGTAACACTGAGTGTGTTTGATCTTCTGGCTCAACTTGTTTGGTCTGTCAAGCTTTAAAGGCACTGTGTTTAATGGGTTCAATGAATGTGTGGGTGAGCCTATATATAGGCCCCTCCCTCCCCTCTACATGCCTCTCTCCCACTACTTTTGATTGACTCATCCTTTTAATAAAATGTAAGAGACTACAAAACAGAAGGACTGGCACGTTACGTCAATAACTTTTGACATTTAGAGCATGGAGATGTCCTATCCCCCATCTCTCTCATCTGGTCTTTCTTCCTCCCCCCTCTCTCCCCCTCTCCCAATGTCTGTCTGTGTCTATGTCTGTCTCTATGGCTCCTTCCTTCCCCTCTCCTTCCCCCTTTCCATCCCTCTTTCCCTCCCTCTATATCTCTGTCATTACCACTGCAGCCCTCTGTGCATCATCTTCAGGATGCCTTTGCTGAGACCAAAATATATTTATCCAGATCCCTTCAGAACAGTGGCTCTTCTCTCAATGAAATTCAAAATACACCGGCCCAATATGCAGTATATACTGTCCAATCATCTGTGGATCAGCTCAGTGAGGCTCACTGCATACGAGGAACATAATATGTGTGTGTGTGTGTGTGTGTGTGTGTGTGTGTGTGTGTGTGTGTGTGTGTGTGTGTGTGTGTGTGTGTGTGTGTGTGTGTGTGTGTGTGTGCGTGCCTGCGTTCGTGCGTTTTTAGTGGATGTGTGTGTGTGTCTAGTGGTGGATATATGGAAACCCATTGAGTACAGACGTGGTAGGATGGTGAGTGGCGATTATACTATTGGGACTGATATATGTGAGTAACCTCCAGCGTCAAGAGGAAGCCAGCCATGAAATTGATCTGAACGTCGTGGCTTCAGAGCACACACACACACACACACACACACACACACACACACACACACACACACACACACACACACACACACACACACACACACACACACACACACACACACACACACACACACACACACACACACACAAATAGTTGATAATATCTGCAAGTTCATAATAGGAAGGTGTGTGTGTGTGTAACAGTATAGACTTTACGTCCGTTCCCTTGCCCCGACCTGGGTGCGAACCAGGGACGCTCTGCACACATCAACAGTCACCCTCGAAGCATCGTTACCCATCGTTCCACAAAAGCCACGGCCCTTGCAGAGCAAGGGGAACCACTAGTTCAAGGTCTCAGAGCAAGTGACGTCACCGATTGAAATGCTAGTAGCGCGCACCACCGCTAACTAGCTAGCCATTTCACATCTGTTACACTCACCCCCCTTTTGACCCCCTCCTCTTTCCGCAGCAACCAGTGATCCGGGTCGACAGCATCAATGTAACAGTATAACTTTAGACCGTCCCCTCGCCCCTAGCCAGGCGTGAACCAGGGACCCTCTGCACACATCAACAACAGTCACCCACGAAGCATCGTTACCCATCGCTCCACAAAATCCACGGCCCTTGCAGAGCAAGGGGAACCACTACTTCAGGTCTCAGAGCAAGTGTCGTGTTGCATGTGTGTTTTGCATGTGTGTGTTGCATGTGTGCTGTTCAGCAAAATCCCTTCACAGCTGAGGTACACTAACCATTAACACCTTCCCTGCAAATTGACTAAACTGTTAATACACAGATAATATCCACCTCAAATTGGTCTGCAATGACAGTTCTTAGCAATCCATCTCATTAGCCGGGTAATGGTGATAATGGAGGTGAATTAAATCATTTGCTTTCCTAGATCCCTTTTTAACTGCCTGTTATCTACCTGTTATGTAATAAAGTCTGAACATGTCTCCAAGCCCATGGAAATATGTAATGCTTAGCAAATCAATGCGCTATTGATCCGGTCCAGCAGCAAGATGCCTTAGTTAGGTTGTCTATGAACAGCAGGCTAATAATACACTAATAGAAACGCTTATTTTATAGAACACACAATTCCTCACTGCTGCACACACCATGTGGCGGTGTGTGTTCCCGAGAACACACAAACACACATCTACACTGTGGTGGTGTGTATTCCCGAGAACACACACACACACATCTACACTGTGGCGGTGTGTATTCCCGAGAACACACAAACACACATCTACACTGTGGCGGTGTGTGTTCCCGAGAACACACAAACACACATCTACACTGTGGCGGTGTTTATTCCCGAGAACACACACACACACACATCTACACTGTGGCGGTGTGTATTCCCGAGAACACACAAACACACATCTACACTGTGGAACACACAAACACACATCTACACTGTGGCGGTGTGTGTTCCCGAGAACACACAAACACTCATCTACACTGTGGCGGTGTGTATTCCCGAGAACACACACACACATCTACACTGTGGCAGACAGGAAAAACAAGACATGTAAACAAACAAACATACACAATCTTGTAGGTGATGTGCATGTGTGTCCTTGTGTCTGTGTGTATGTACAGAATGTGTGTATTTGCCTGTATGCATACTTGCATTTCCAAATGCCTGTTTGTGTATATGTGCCATCATGTGTGCCTGTGTGTCCGCGTGCTGGGTGCGTACGTACATGCATGTCTGCGTGCCTGTATGTCTGTGTGTCTACATCCCCATCTCAGGTTGGTTAATCAGTATTCCTCACTGCTCTGCTCTGCTCTGGTCCAGTCTCAGCAGAGACAGAGAGCAGTAGCCCGCATCTCATCCCCAGTCAGAATAACATGGCAAATTTACAGAAATACATTATTAATTTCCCGTCAGGCACACCAGCAGGCTCATATGACAAGTATTCCTATCAATCTGTTTCTGTTTTTTTTATGTTCATTTCCTGTTGTGCACCTGAGACCTCCATCCCTCCACTACCGCCAACCGCTCTTTCTTCATCTTTCTCACTCTCTTTCTGTCACTCTCTGTCTTTCGTTCCAATTTATTCATCATCTTTGTAACCCTCACGTATCTCCACACAAAGACACACACACACACACACACACAGAGTGTACACTTTCCCCACACACTTCCTCCCTCCCATCTCCCGACCCCTCGACAGTGGATATGATATCTGACGGGAAATCACTTGGAGAGCATCTCGGCTGAATGAGACCTGCTGCTAGTCGGCTTTGTGTCCCTGTGTCTGCTGCTAAGGTCTACACACTTAGAAAAAAGGGTTAATCGGCTGTCCCCATAGGAGAACTGGTTTTGGTTAAAGGTAAAAAAACATTTTTGGTTCCAAGTAGAACTCTTTTGGGTTCCATGTAGAACCCTTTCCCCAAGGGTTCTACATGGAACCCAGTAGGGTTCTACCTGAAAGTAAAAGGATTTTACATGGAACAAAAAACGGTTCTTCAATGGGTTCTTCTATAGGGACAGGCAAAAAAACCTTCTAAATAGATTCTAAAGAGAATCTAAAGATTCTAAATAGACTGTGCCCACTGCAGACCATTACTGCCCTCCAACTCCAATTTGCCTCTCTCGTCACATCCTTTTAATAACATGTAAGGGACTATGAAATGAAAGGACGGGCATGTTATATAACATGTTATATAGTAATGATTGACATTTAGACCATGGAGATGTCCTATCCTGTCTCTCTCTCGTTTTTATATGACAGTTCCAAGAGAGAACGTTTCTGATATGAAATCACCCTGGATGAACTTGACCGAGAACATTATACATGCTTTTCAATTTAACACAATGAGACCTCTAAATGCAATGCAGTGAAACTGTGTGTCATTCACAGCAACTTAAATACGCTTCCGATTAATACTTAATTAATACAACCATGTCTTTCCAGGAGAGGTGCAGTACCAGCAAATCTTCTGCAAGTGGCCCAAACAATTGGTGGTTAAGGTCCACGAGCTCCACAACACTTCCGGCAGAGTCTTATCCAGTTGGCCGTACACAGCAGATAGTCCAAGACCAATGACCACAAGCACAAAGAGTCTTATCCAGTTGGCCGTACACAGCAGATAGTCCAAGACCAATGACCACAAGCACAAATAGTCTCATCCAGTTGGCCGTACACAGCAGATAGTCCAAGACCAATGACCACAAGCACAAAGAGTCTCATCCAGTTGGCCGTACACAGCAGATAGTCCAAGACCAATGACCACAAGCACAAAGAGTCTTATCCAGTTGGCCGTACACAGCAGATAGTCCAAGACCAATGACCACAAGCACAAAGAGTCTTATCCAGTTGGCCGTACATTTTTACATTTACATTTAAGTCATTTAGCAGACGCTCTTATCCAGAGCGACTTACAAATTGGTGCTTTCACCTTATGACATCCAGTGGAACAGCCACTTTACAATAGTGCATCTAGGTCTTTTAAGGGGGGGGGGGGTGAGAAGGATTACTTTATCCTATCCTAGGTATTCCTTAAAGAGGTGGGGTTTCAGGTGTCTCCGGAAGGTGGTGATTGACTACGCTGTCCTGGCGTCGTGAGGGAGTTTGTTCCACCATTGGGGGCCAGAGCAGCGAACAGTTTTGACTGGGCTGAGCGGGAACTGTACTTCCTCAGTGGTAGGGAGGCGAGCAGGCCAGAGGTGGATGAACGCAGTGCCCTTGTTTGGGTGTAGGGCCTGATCAGAGCCTGGAGGTACTGAGGTGCCGTTCCCCTCACAGCTCCGTAGGCAAGCACCATGGTCTTGTAGCGGATGCGAGCTTCAACTGGAAGCCAGTGGAGAGAGCGGAGGAGCGGGGTGACGTGAGAGAACTTGGGAAGGTTGAACACCAGACGGGCTGCGGCGTTCTGGATGAGTTGTATGGGTTTAATGGCACAGGCAGGAGCCCAGCCAACAGCGAGTTGCAGTAATCCAGACGGGAGATTACAAGTGCCTGGATTAGGACCTGCGCCGCTTCCTGTGTGAGGCAGGGTCGTACTCTGCGGATGTTGTAGAGCATGAACCTACAGGAACGGGCCACCGCCTTGATGTTATTTGAGAATGACAGGGTGTTGTCCAGGATCACGCCAAGGTTCTTAGCGCTCTGGGACGAGGACACAATGGAGTTGTGTCCTCGTCGTGTCAGCGTAGTCAACCCCACCTCTTTAAGGAATACCTAGGATAGGATAAAGTAATCCTTCTCCCCCCCCCCTCCCTCCCCCCCCCTTAAAAGACCTAGATGCACTATTGTAAAGTGGCTGTTCCACTGGATGTCATAAGGTGAAAGCACCAATTTGTAAGTCGCTCTGGATAAGAGCGTCTGCTAAATGACTTAAATGTAAATGTAAATGTAATCATGGAACGGGCAGTCCTTCCCCGGGAGGAAGAGCAGCTCCGTCTTGCCGAGGTTCAGCTTGAGGTGATGATCCGTCGTCCACACTGATATGTCTGCCAGACATGCAGAGATGCGATTCGCCACACCTGGTCGTCAGAAGGGGGAAAGGAGAAGATTAATTGTGTGTCGTCTGCATAGCAATGATAGGAGAGACCATGTGAGGTTATGACAGAGCCAAGTGACTTGGTGTATAGCGAGAATAGGAGAGGGCCTAGAACAGAGCCCTGGGGGACACCAGTGGTGAGAGCACGTGGTGAGGAGACGGATTCTCGCCACGCCACCTGGTAGGAGCGACCTGTCAGGTAGGACGCAATCCAAGCGTGGGCCGCGCCGGAGATGCCCAACTCGGAGAGGGTGGAGAGGAGGATCTGATGGTTCACAGTATCGAAGGCAGCCGATAGGTCTAGAAGGATGAGAGCAGAGGAGAGAGAGTTAGCTTTAGCAGTGCGGAGCGCCTCCGTGATACAGAGAAGAGCAGTCTCAGTTGAATGACTAGTCTTGAAACCTGACTGATTTGGATCAAGAAGGTCATTCTGAGAGAGATAGCGGGGAGCTGGCCAAGGACGGCACGTTCAAGAGTTTTGGAGAGAAAAGAAAGAAGGGATACTGGTCTGTAGTTGTTGACATCGGAGGGATCGAGTGTAGGTTTTTTCAGAAGGGGTGCAACTCTCGCTCTCTTGAAGACGGGAGGGACGTAGCCAGCGGTCAGGGATGAGTTGATGAGCGAGGTGAGGTAAGGGAGAAGGTCACCGGAGATGGTCTGGAGAAGAGAGGAGGGGATAGGGTCAAGCGGGCAGGTTGTTGGGCGGCCGGCCGTCACAAGACGCGAGATGTCATCTGGAGAGAGAGGGGAGAAAGAGGTCAGAGCACAGGGTAGGGCAGTGTGAGCAGAACCAGCGGTGTCGTTTGACTTAGCAAACGAGGATCGGATGTCGTCGACCTTCTTTTCAAAATGGTTGACGAAGTCATCTGCAGAGAGGGAGGAGGGGGGGAGGAGGATTCAAGAGGGAGGAGAAGGTGGCAAAGAGCTTCCTAGGGTTAGAGGCAGATGCTTGGAATTTAGAGTGGTAGAATGTGGCTTTAGCAGCAGAGACAGAGGAGGAAAATGTAGAGAGGAGGGAGTGAAAGGATGCCAGGTCCGCAGGGAGGCGAGTTTTCCTCCATTTCCGCTCGGCTGCCCGGAGCCCTGTTCTGTGAGCTCGCAATGAGTCGTCGAGCCACGGAGCGGGAGGGGAGGACCGAGCCGGCCTGGAGGATAGGGGACATAGAGAGTCAAAGGATGCAGAAAGGGAGGAGAGGAGGGTTGAGGAGGCAGAATCAGGAGATAGGTTGGAGAAGGTTTGAGCAGAGGGAAGAGATGATAGGATGGAAGAGGAGAGAGTAGCGGGGGAGAGAGAGCGAAGGTTGGGACGGCGCGATACCATCCGAGTAGGGGCAGTGTGGGAAGTGTTGGATGAGAGCGAGAGGGAAAAGGATACAAGGTAGTGGTCGGAGACTTGGAGGGGAGTTGCAATGAGGTTAGTGGAGGAACAGCATCTAGTAAAGATGAGGTCGAGCGTATTGCCTGCCTTGTGAGTAGGGGGAAGGTGAGAGGGTGAGGTCAAAAGAGGAGAGGAGTGGAAAGAAGGAGGCAGAGAGGAATGAGTCAAAGGTAGACGTGGGGAGGTTAAAGTCGCCCAGAACTGTGAGAGGTGAGCCGTCCTCAGGAAAGGAGCTTATCAAGGCATCAAGCTCATTGATGAACTCTCCGAGGGAACCTGGAGGGCGATAAATGATAAGGATGTTAAGCTTGAAAGGGCTGGTAACTGTGACAGCATGGAATTCAAAGGAGGCGATAGACAGATGGGTAAGGGGAGAAAGAGAGAATGACCACTTGGGAGAGATGAGGATCCCGGTGCCACCACCCCGCTGACCAGAAGCTCTCGGGGTGTGCGAGAGCACGTGGGCGGACGAAGAGAGAGCAGTAGGAGTAGCGGTGTTGTCTGTGGTGATCCATGTTTCCGTCAGAGCCAAGATGTCGAGGGACTGGAGGAAGGCATAGGCTGAGATGAACTCTGCCTTGTTGGCCGCAGATCGGCAGTTCCAGAGGCTACCGGAGACCTGGAACTCCACGTGGGTCGTGCGCGCTGGGACCACCAGATTAGGGTGGCCGCGGCCATGCGGTGTGGAGCGTTTGTATGGTCTGTGCAGAGAGGAGAGAACAGGGATAGACAGACACATAGTTGACAGGCTAGAGAAGAGGCTACACTAATGCAGAGGAGATTGGAATGACAAGTGGACTACACGTCTCGAATGTTCAGAAAGTTAAGCTTACGTAGCAAGAATCTAATTGACTAAAATGATTAAAATGATACAGTACTGCTGGGGTAGGCTAGCTGCGTTGTTGACACTACCCTAATCAAGTCGTACCGTTGAGTGTGAAGTTTCTACAATGCAGCTTTTCGGGAGCTAGCTGGCTAGCTAGCAGTGTTGGTTACGTTACGTTGCGTTAGGAGAACGACAATAGCTGGCTAGCTAACCTAGAAAATCGCTCTAGACTACACAATTATCTTTGAAACAAAGACGGCTATGTAGCTAGCTATGTAGCTAGCTACGATCAAACAAATCACACCGTTGGGACTGTAATGAAATGAAATGAAAATGTGATACTACCTGTGGAGCGAAGCGGAATGCGACCGCAATGCGAAAGTTCTATTCAGTAGACGTTGGCTGGCTATTGGCTAGCTAGGAGTGTCTCCTACGTTAAGGACGACAAAATAGCTGGCTAGCTAACCTCGGTGAATTAAGATAATCACTCTAAGACTACACACTCTAAACTACACAATTATCTTGGATACGAAGACAGCAAAGACAACTATGTAGCTAGCTAATACTACACTAATCAAGTCGTTCAGTTGAGTGTGATAGTTACTACAGTGCTACGGTAGCCGGTGAACATATGCTAGCTGGCTAGCTGCTAGGCAGATAGGAGGACGACGAAATACGATAATAACGCAATTATCACTCTAAGACTCCACACTCTAAACTACACAATTATCTTGGATACGAAGACAGCAAAGACAACTATGTAGCTAGCTAACACTACACTAATCAAGTCGTTCAGTTGAGTGTGATAGTTACTACAGTGCTACGGTAGACGGTGAACGTGTTGGGCAGATAGGAGACGACGAAATACGATAATTACGCAATTATCTTTGATACAACGACGACTATGTAGCTAGCTAAGAAGAAATTGCTAAGATTAGACAAATCAGACCGTTGTACTATAATGAAATGTAATGAAATGTAATGAAAAAGTTATACAACCTGCAGACAGAAGCGCGGATGCGACCGGCTCGCTCCAACCCGGAAGTTGATACACAGCAGATAGTCCAAGACCATTGACCACAAGCACAAAGAGTCTTATCCAGTTGGCCATACACAGCAGATAGTCCAAGACCAATGACCACAAGCACAAAGAGTCTTATCCAGTTGGCCGTACACAGCAGATAGTCCAAGACCAATGACCACAAGCTCAAAGAGTCTTATCCAGTTGGCCGTACACAGCAGATAGTCCAAGACCAATGACCACAAGCACAAAGAGTCTTATCCAGTTGGCCGTACACAGCAGATAGTCCAAGACCAATGACCACAAGCACAAAGAGTCTTATCCAGTTGGCCGTACACAGCAGATAGTCCAAGACCAATGACCACAAGCACAAAGAGTCTCATCCAGTTGGCCGTACACAGCAGATAGTCCAAGACCAATGACCACAAGCACAAAGAGTCTTATCCAGTTGGCCGTACACAGCAGATAGTCCAAGACCAATGACCACAAGCTCAAAGAGTCTTATCCAGTTGGCCGTACACAGCAGATAGTCCAAGACCAATGACCACAAGCACAAAGAGTCTTATCCAGTTGGCCGTACACAGCAGATAGTCCAAGACCAATGACCACAAGCACAAAGAGTCTTATCCAGTTGGCCGTACACAGCAGATAGTCCAAGACCAATGACCACAAGCACAAAGAGTCTTATCCAGTTGGCCGTACACAGCAGATAGTCCAAGACCAATGACCACAAGCACAAAGAGTCTTAGCTTCCACAGCCCACCATTCCAAAACACCATTGCCAGTGTACCGAAGCCGGATAAAGGACTATGGCTGCGTTTACACAGGCAGTCCAACTCTGATATTTTGTTTCACTAATTTTTATTTTGATCAACTCTATCAGTTCTGAATATGATCTGATGTGATTGGTCAAAAGCCCAATTAGTGTAAATAAATATCAGAATTGGGCTGCCTGTCTAAACACAGCCAGTGTGGCTCAGAATAAGACCATGTAGAACCACTATCAAATAAATATGGATACCTTCTATCAATCTTCAAAAGTTTTCTGCCTTTATGGATTGTGACCGAAGGGTGCGTCACTTGAGTGGGTTGAGTCACTGATGTGATCTTCCTGTCCAGGTTGGCACCCTCCTTGGGTTCGTGCCGTGGGGGAGGTCTTCATGGGCTTTACTTGGCCTTGTCTCAGGGTAGTAGGTTGTTGGTTGAAATAATCCCTCTAGTGGTGTGGGGGCTGTGCCTTGGAAAAGTTGGTGGAGTTATATCCCGCCAGTTTGGCCCTGACCGGCGGTATCGTTGTTCTGCCTGCGGCTAAGGAAACCTGACCTGTTCACTGGACATGCTACCTTGTCCCGGACCTGCTGTTTTGAACTCTCTCTCCACCGCACCTGCTGTCTCTAACTCTGAATAATTGGCTATGAAAATCCAACTGTCATTTACTCCTGAGGTGCTGACCTGTTGCACCCTCTACAACCACTGTGATTATTATTATCTGACCCTGCTGGTCATCTATGAACGTTTGAACATCTTGGCCATGTTCTGTTATAATCTCCACCCGGCACAGCCAGAAGAGGACAAGCCTTGTTCATCTCTATGTTTCTTCCTAGGTTCTGGCCTTTCTATGGAGGTTTTCCTAGCAACTGTGCTTCTACATCTGCATTGTTTGCTGTTTGGGGTTTTAGGCTGGGTTTCTGTGCAGCACTTTGTGACATCAGCTGATGTAAACAGGGTATTATAAATACATTTGATTGAAATTTAGTTGATGGATTCACAGAAGATATTTCTATAAGCCGTACAGGGCTATGTAGTATCAAACAGATGATATACGTTCAGATATTTCCAAGTAGTGTTTATTTGTCAAAATCTAAAATGCACGGGAGTGTACAATACGTAATGCTAATTCAAAAAGAACTGGGTGTTCAACAAGAATGTTATGTGGTAAAGTAACCAAGAAATACAGTATGAACAGATGAATACAGTTCAGTGTATCCAAGTGTGTCAGGTGTAGTAAAGTGCAGAGAACTGTAGCCACGGATTGTTACACCAGATAATGCGATTTCACCAGAGTGTTGGTATCCATTACTGGGAGTTAGAGGATAGATGTCACATTCTGATCTGTTTCACCAGTATTTGTGCTTGTCTCGAACCCCCCACCAGGTGTCTTCGATCCCCGACCCATTATCCCCTGTGTATTCATACCTGTCTTTTATATTTGTCGTTGCCAGGTTGTCTTGTCCAGTCAAGTTCTACCAGCGTATTCCCTGTGCGCTAATTTTGTTTTTTTCTAGTCTTCCCAGTTCTGACCTTTCTGCCTGTCCTGACCCTGCCTGCCGTCCAATACCTGCCTGACTGATTTAGATTACAACTATTTGCCTGCCTTGACTTAACTTCTCCCTGCCGGCTTCTTCTATAATAAACTCTGAGAACTGTACAATCCACCTCCTGTGTCTGCATCTGGGTCTTAGCCTGAGCCTTGACAGTTGGTATTGTTTTTAGTGTAGCACAGAATTTTCGACCAACCTTGGCGATGCTGTCTTCATCCTCGATTTGTGGAAACAGGAGTCTCCTAAAATGTCTGTGTCCAGTTGCCGGGTGTCCGTTTGAATTTAGAAAATGCTCAGTTATTAAGATAAATACTTGTTTTGCTCCATGAAGTAATCCAAAAAAAGTGTACTCTGCCATCTTGTCTATTTTAAGTCTTCTCTCGTTAATCGAGACAGGTGAGTGTCCAGCCCAAAGTTCTGCATGTCATGATGACAGACACCTGTCTTGATTAATAAGAGAAGACTTGACATAGACAATACCCTGGAAGCCATCATAGGGTGTATCATTCAGTGTGTGAAGCCCAGACCTGCCTTCCTCTTAGGCAATTATGTGTGAAACACATCTCACTGACCTAGAAATGCCCCAGATGTGATGAAAACAAGCCCAGATTCCCCCAGGGTGATGCATAAAAGATCAGGCATTAGATATGCTGTGGCAGGACTGTTGTCATTCGTTCATGTGGTTTCGGTGTCACTTGTCTTGTTTATCTCTTCTCACTCTTTTTCTATGTGGTTGTGAGGGAAGCACCATGGAAGCAGGTGCGACATAGGTCCGCGACACCTGCCCTCTCTCCGTACATCAACACACGGACATGCACGCCTGCCTGCCCGCACGCAAACCCTGCCACCCCCACAGTTCTTTACATATTCCATGTATAACATTAGATAACAGTTGATCAAGAAAAAAGGAAATGATTGTGGACTACAGGAAAAAGAGGACCGAGCATGCCCCCTTTCTCATCGACGGGGCTGCAGTGGAGCAGGTTGAGAGCTTCAAGTTCCTTGCTGTCCACATCACCAACAAACTATCATGGTCCAAGCACACCAAGACAGTCCTGAAGAGGGAATGACAAAACCTATTCCCCCTCAGGAGATTGAAGATTTGGCATGGGTCCTCAGATCCTCAAAAGATTCTACAGCTGCACGATCGAGAGCTGCACGACTGGTTGCATCACTGCCTTGTATGGCAACTGCTCGACCTCTGACTGCAAGGCACTACAGAGGGTAATGCAAACAGCCCAGTACATCACTGGGGACAAGCTTCCTGCCATCCAGGACCTCTACACCATGCAGTGTCAGAGGAAGGCCCTACAAATTGAAAAATAATTTTACACATTTCAGTTCTCTTATTAACCAGGTTTCCATCTAACCTTTTAATGCGAGTAAAATACATTTGGGATAAAATATTTCACTACCGGCCTGATGGAAACAGATAATTTGTCTGTAAACTTTCAAAATGTCAACAAAACAAAATACGCGAGACAAGGTGGGATAGTTTTGTGTCCATAAAGTTAATGATGTGAGAAATGTCAGTGGAAACACGATACAGTAGGTGCATATATTGATATAATAACCACCCTGTCGAAGTAAAGTTGCTGTCAAGCGATGGCATGATGTGTGGTACTCCCACTACTAAAGCATGTCGTTTATTAGGCTACAGATGAAATAGATTACGATGAACATCACAGGGTGATGAAAGTGCAAGGTGACGAGTTTGATCCTCCTTTACACTAAATATAGTGGGTCTTATTCTAGTGACATGATGATTGATGCTTGTCCATAAAAATGTGTTTTTTGGTCTTAATTTAAGGTTATGGTGAGGTACTAGGGTTAGCAGTGTGGTTAAGGTTAGGGATAGGTTTCAAATCCTAAAATCTACTAACCTGCGCCACTTAAGGGGCAAGTAATCAGCTTCATGTACTGAATATGCGTAATTAAAAGTTACATTACAATTGATTTCAATTTTAGACAGGTAACTAGTAACAGACTACATTCAGAAAATAACCTAACCAATCCTGCTCATTAGCCTCTGTTTGTCTACGTAGTGATTAATACAGTGGCACTACCCACCCTCACAACCAGTGAACATTTCTACAGAGGAAAGATAGAAAGATAAAGGGGGAAAAGGAAGGAAGAAATCAGAAGAAAAGAGAAGTTGCCAGAGTAACACTTTTAATCACTGTACCCTACAATTCCCCTCTAATCACACGAGCTTGACTAATCAAGTCCCTTAAAAAGCTTTTTGTTTATTCACCAAATAATACTTTATGCTTTTTTATTCATTCATTTATTGCTCAATTATGCCATCTCTGGCCCCTGTGGCACTGCTGGGGCCAAATTACAGAGTTTAACAAATGACACGTACGCTGCTTCTGCGGCTTTCACAGTGGTGACAGATCTTCATTAAAATAATAATAATGCCATTGTTTGTGTCGACTCATTGGAGGCATACACACTCTGTTCACTACCGGGTGTCTGTGATAATGTGATTATTTGCAAGGGTAACGCGGTGGTGGATGGAGGTTTGGGGTGGATGAGAGGAGAGGAGAGGGGAAATGGAAGGAGAGAGGGATGATGGGAGTTTGGAGTTAGAATTTTGGGGTGTGCATCAAGCGAAGGAAGAATGGAAAGAGGGATGGAGAAGAGGAAAGCGTGGGATGAGTGGAGAGGTTTGGGAAACAGGCCAAGTCAACAGCAGAGACTAGGGTCAGACCCTCCTACGGGACTGGACAACAAAGATTGTTTCAGGACGATTAGTCAAATTACAAAGTATAAATGTGTATTTGGAAACAAACAAGAGCAGAGTAAGATTAACAGAGTAGTCTGGGGACACATTCTAAAGACAGAAACAATGAATAGTTCAAAGTGATTTAAATAGACTCGCAAGACTATTATTTTTGCAAATTGTGGGTCAGAACCATTTGGTTGGTTGCAGAGAATTCATTCTAGGTTGCTAAATAAGACTGTTTCCAGCCACAGAACATTGTTTTAAGCAGTAACAAGACAATTAGTCAGATGGACCAGGAATAATTGTATCCGAATTTGTATTTTATTTGACCAGGTTAGAGACTAAAGATCAATGAAACATTTAAACAATTAGGGATGAGAACCCGTGGATTATTGTGAATAACAAATGGCTAAGGGCTGTTTTTAGGCCCAAAACGGAGTGCCAGGAAACAGCCTTTAGCTTTGACTTATTCATGGTAATTCAAGGGTTTGAGTGCTTTATTACGTTTATAAAATGGTTACTAACACACAATATGGCCAAAAGGATATGGACACCTGCTTGTTGAGCATCTCATATTACCCATTATAAAGACTTCCAAATATAGATAAACCATTACCAATTATAAAAACATCCACATATAGATCTACCATTACAAATACTTCCATATATAGATCTACCATTAAAGACTTCCATATATAGATCTGCCATGACAAAGACTTCCATATATAGATCTACCATTAAAGACTTCCATATATAGATCTACCATTACAAAGACTTCCATATATAGATCTGCCATTAAAGACTTCCATATATAGATCTACCATTACAAAGACTTCCATATATAGATCTACCATTACAAAGACTTCCATATATAGATCTACCATTACAAAGACTTCCATATATAGATCTACCATTAAAGACTTCCATATATAGATCTACCATTACAAAGACTTCCATATATAGATCTACCATTACAAAGACTTCCATATATAGATCTACCATTACAAAGACTTCCATATATAGATCTACCATTACAAAGACTTCCATATATAGATCTACCATTACAAAGACTTCCATATATAGATCTACCATTACAAAGACTTCCATATATAGATCTACCATTACAAAGACTTCCATATATAGATCTACCATGACAAAGACTTCCAAATATAGATCTACCATGACAAAGACTTCCAAATATAGATCTACCATTACAAAGACTTCCAAATATAGATCTACCATGACAAAGACTTCCAAATATAGATCTACCATTACAAAGACTTCCATATATAGATCTACCATGACAAAGACTTCCAAATATAGATCTACCATTACAAAGACTTCCATATATAGATCTACCATGACAAAGACTTCCAAATATAGATGTATGAAGTGATGTCACACTCGTGGAATGGAGAGCCTGTGTGAGTACAAGCTGCAAAATTGTCAGTGCACAGACACAAACAACTGGAGGCGAGGGATATGTTGGTGCTTTACAATACAGTGAAGTGTGTGTGTGTGAGAGAGAGAGGGCATATGTGCGTATGCGCTTGTTCGTTTGCGTGTCCCTCTATCCGCAAGTGTATGTGTGTGTGAAATTGTTGTCTGGGATACAGCACTGTACCCACCAAGCTGTAATTAGTAGAATCTTTGGAAGCAGCAGCTCAGACTTTACGGGGTCATTATTTTGATGCAAATTTAACTCAACAATACACTGTCTGAAAAGAGGTTGGCAGGCAGGCAACTTTGATAAGAAGAGAACAAATTGAGAAAGTGCTGAGAGATGCTTGTTGGGGTTCTAATTGCAATAGTGCAAGATGACAAACTTTCCCAAGTCACTTCATCAAGTGATATATTAAGGCAATAAGGCACGAGGAGGGTGTTTTATATGGCCAACATACCACTGCTAAGGGATGTTCTTAATCACGACACAATACGGAGTGCCTGGAGAAAGTCCTTAGCCATGGTATATTGGCCATATACCACAAAAACCTGAGGTGCCTTATTGCTATTATAAACTGGTTACCAACATAATTAGAGCAGTAAAAATAAACGTTTTGTTTTACCCGTGGTACACGGTCTGATATATCACGGCTGTCAGCCAATCAGCATCCAGGGCTCGAACCACCCAGTTTGTATTTTCTGATTAGTACTAAGTGTGAAGACAATGATTTTAGGGAACATGACATTTAAACAGATCTGTGTTTTTGTTTGTTATGGTTGTTTTAAGAACGACTAAAAGCAATCTGTGCACATGTGGATGTTTTGTAGCTTTTCAACACAATGTTCCTGGACATTACGAACCGACGGACCCCAACAGCTACATAGAGACACACCGTGGGACACATTATGTTACCACAAGCACCAAAAATAGGGATGGGGGAAAAGAGTGTGTGAGAGAGAGAGATACAGTCTAGTCTAGAGAAAGAGAGGGAGAAATTGACAGACACAGATCCAGAGAAAAATATGAATTTGACTTATTCAACAGTGAATTTACTGAAGTCACACTCCTGTTCACTCACACAAATAATATAATAATAATAATAATACGCAACACATGAACAAGGGACTGTATGTCTAAGGCACCTACATAGGTCAGTACCTAAACTGGTATGAGTTAGGACTGTTTTTATTGCAGTTGGAGCGGGTTTTTATTTTTATCCCCATACAACCAGACTGACATTGTTTGAATCAGCTAAGGTTGTTTAAAAACTCCCATACCTCCTCCCCTGCCCTCCCTCTCTCCTTCCCCTCCATGTCTTTCTCTCCTTATTTCATTTACTTCCCCAATTGTGATTTACCTTCCAGTCCTCTATTTATCAACTGCTAATAAAATTGGGTTAGTATGCTTCAGCAATCCTCTATTCTCTATCACCCTATCCTTTCCTTACATGCCTCTCCTCCTCCCCACCATCCTCCTCCTCTACCATGGCAGTCAGGCTGGTGATATATGAGGTGCCATGTGTGAGGGATGGTGTGTGTGTATGTCTGTGTGTGTGTGCGTTGGTTCGTTGGTTCCCTGGGCATAACCATATGACAGGTGGCTGGTCCATGACAGGTGAGACCAGGTGTGTGAGTGTGCATGAATGTGTGTCTGAGAGTGGTGCATTATGATAGCAAAGGAATGTAAAGAGATGGTGTGAGAGAGAGAAGGAGTGTTGCACTACGATAGCAAAGGAAGGTAAAGAGATGGTGTGAGAGAGAAGGAGTGTTGCACTACGATAGCAAAGGACTGTAAAGAGATGGTGTGAGAGAGAGAAGGAGTGTTGTACTACGATAGCAAAGGAAGGTAAAGAGATTGTGTGTGTGAGAGAGAGAGAGAGAGAGAGAGAGAGAGTGTTGCATTATGATAGCAAAGGAAGGTAAAGAGATGGTGTGAGAGAGAGAAGGAGTGTTGCACTACGATAGCAAAGGAAGGTAAAGAGATGGGGTGTGTGTGTGAGAGAGAAAGTTGCATTATGATAGCAAAGGAAGGTAAAGAGATGGGGTGTGTGTGTAAGAGAGAGAGAGATGCATTATGATAGCAAAGTAAGGTAAAGAGATGGGGGGGTGTGAGAGAGAGTTGCATTATGGTAGCAAAGGAAGGTAAAGAGATGGGGGGGTGTGAGAGAGAGAGCTGCATTATGGGAGCAAAGGAAGGTAAAGAGATGGTGTGTGTGTGTGTGTGAGAGAGAGATGCATTATGATAGCAAAGGAAGGTAAAGAGATGGGGGGGTGTGTGTGAGAGAGAGAGTTGCATTATGATAGCAAAGGAAGGTAAAGAGATGGGGTGTGTGTGTGTGTGAGAGAGAGAGTTGCATTATGGGAGCAAAGGAAGGTAAAGAGATGGGGTGTGTGTGT